>NC_136269.1:123834177-124071677 GCF_964187855.1 Myxine glutinosa
GTTTGTGATGCTTTCGTTTTGCACCCACCCGAGTTTTTGCACTCTGTTCTGCTGCTTCCCGATTGATTGGCCCGCGGCCTTCCTGCCCTCCCGCAGGGCTGGCCAATGTACGGCCAGCTACTCATCGACCTGTTCAAGTACTTGGCACCTTTCCTACGCAATGTGGAGCTCACAAAACCTATGCAGGTTCTTTACAAGGTAAAGAAAAAAAAGAAAGAAAAGCTTTATCATATGCACACCGTTCTTTTCTTTCTAGTTTTCAAAGGTCTTGGATACATGATTCCCCTTTTCGCCATAAATATTATACATTGGACTGCAGTGACAAAGGACCTATTCCCCATTTATAGTTTTTATTTTTGTGCTGCATGGCCATTGTAGGGCACGTTACGTGTACTTTTGGTGCTTCTCCATGATTTTCCCGAGTTCCTGTGTGATTACCACTATGGATTCTGTGATGTAATCCCACCAAACTGCATCCAACTCCGCAACCTCATCCTCAGCGCGTTCCCACGTAACATGCGTCTTCCAGACCCATTCACACCAAACCTTAAGGTAACCAGTGTAGTTAATTTTTGTCGCCTTTACCTCATCCTTGATTGTTTTACCAACTACCACTCCTAGATTCCTCACTTTTCCGATAAGTATTGAAGTCAGAGGTGACGTTGAAGCTTGCCTGCTTTTATTTATTTATTTTTGCAGGCATCAAAGCTCATGTGAGAGCACTCCCCCCACCCCCTCCCCTCTGGTCTCCTACCCCACCCCTTCCCCTCCCTCATCCCTTCCCCTCCCTCATCCCATGCACTTCTGGCTTCCACCCCTGCCCTCCCTCTGGACTCCCACTCCTTCCCTGTGACAGGTGGTGGTTTGTGTGTTTGTATGTTGTGAATTGTGAAAAAATGAGTGTTTAAACCCCCCAGTAGGCTCTATGGTGGTAAAAAAAAAAAAGTGATCCTCCAAAGTCTTGTTACGATTCACCTTTGGAGCTCAGAGGGGTAGGGTCACAAACAAACAAAAGGCTCATTCGGATTTAATGTGGAAGAAAACATCGTTCCAAACTCCGAATGAAATAACATCCTAAATGAAAGCAGATCGCACAAAAAGGTGAAACAATTTGAACCCAGGCTAGACAGCTTGGCGCGAGTGTGCGTACCTCTCGGCCATCCTGCCGTGGCGTGGGGATTCATTTCTTCGTAGCCACTGAAAACGTTTTTCAATTCTCTCTTGAACACACAGTTCACTTGGTGCTTTACTCGTTCTAATCTTTTAATTGTCCCCCGTCGAACTGCGGAGCGAAAGGGGGACTATGGTTTTCCCCTCCGTCCGTCCGTCCGTCCGTCCGTGCGTGCGTACGGGCGTGCGTGCGTAAGCGAAGGACCGCATTCAAATTTGGTGTGTGGGTGCAACCCACGTCAAAATCCAAGATGGCCGCCGCCATGTATGTCTGATGCCATGTATGTCTGAACCTTGTGAGCTGAATATCTTGAAAAATAAGCGAAGTACCAACATCTAATCTGGTGTGTGGGTGTATCTCGGCACAAAGAAGAAAGCCATTGAAAATTGTCGCCACGTCAAAATCCAAGATGGCCACCGCCATGTATGTCTCTACCTTGTGAGATGAATATCTTGAAACATAAGCGAAGTACCAACTTCTAATTTGGTGGGTGGGTGTATCTCGGCACAAGGAAGAACGCTATTGAAAATTGGGTGGCCACGTCAAAATCCAAGATGGCCGCCACCATATATATGTCAACATTGTGAGCTGAATATCTTGAAAAATAAGTGAAGTACCAACTTCTAATCTGGTGTGTGGGTGTATCTCGGCACAAGGAAGAACGCTTTTGAAAATTGGGTCGCCACGTCAAAATCAAAGATGGCTGCCGCCATGTATGTCTGAACTTTGAGATGAATATCTTGAAAAATAAGCGAAATACCAACTTCTAATTTGGTGTGTGGGTGTATCTCGGCACAAGGAAGAACGCTATTGAAAATTGGGTCGCCACGTCAAACTCCAAGATGGCCGCCACCATATATATGTCTGAACCTTGTGAGCGAAATGTCTTGAAAAATAAGCGAAGTACCAACTTCTAATCTGGTGTGTGGGTGTATCTTGGCCCAAGGAAGAACGCTGTTGAAAATTGGGTCGCCACGTCAAAATCCAAGATGGCCGCCGCCATGTATGTCTGAACCTTGTGAGATGAATATCTTGAAAAATAAGCGAAGTACCAACTTCTAATTTGGTGTGTGGGTGTATCTAGGCACAAGGAAGAACGCTATCGAAAATTGGGTCGCCACGTCAAAATCCAAGATGGCCGCCGCCATGTATGCCTGAACCTTGTGAGATTAATATCTTGAAAAATAAGCGAAGTACCAACTTCTAATTTGGTGTGTGGGTGTATCTCGGCATAAGGAAGAACGCTATTGAAAATTGGGTCGCCACGTCAATATCCAAGATGGCCGCCACCATATATATGTCTGAACCTTGTGAGCGAAATATCTTGAAAAATAAGCGAAGTACCAACTTTTATCTGGTGTGTGGGTGTATCTAGGCATAAGGAAGAACACTATTGAAAATTTGGTCGCCACGTCAAAATCCAAGATGGCCGCCTTGCGTCTTCCACTTTGTCAACTCGCATCGCTTCACCGACGGGGGACCTCGGCGTAACGCTTGTTTATTTTGGCTTCCGAACTCCGGGGATGTCCCCACGGGGAACCGAGCCGCTGGGATCATGCCCACTCACGCCACGGGAGCCTTCACCTTAATTATTTTCATTGCACTCAATGAAGTTGCACTTTGTAAAAAAAAAAAAAAAATGCTAGACAAACGGAACAGTAGAAAAAGTTTGGTTTAATGCTTTGGCAATTTCACATTTTCTCGAGTAAATATGGATAAGGAGGGAGCGCAGCCTTGCTTATTGCTCGTAAGATATACGGAGTTATAAGAATCGGTAATTTCTTTAAATTTTCAGATTTCACTCCAGCTTTTGACACTTAATTAGTCTACTAGCTCTTGTCCTCAAATCTGAAGACAGATTTTGATTGTCTACTTTTTATTAGGCTGAAACAAAATTGCGGATTAAGACCCCTGTGAGATAAATGTGGGCTGACCAAGGGTAAAGCCTGTTTTTGTTTTAATTTAATAAGGCCATTATCTTCAAAAGGGGTGTTTAAATTTATAGTCAGGTTCACTATGTTAACAAATATAATTTCGTTCAAAATTTTTGGAGATTAGCAAAACTATGCATTTCTGGAATACTCAGAGCATGAGGAAGCCAAAAATTAATGTTTACATTTGCATAGACACCTTTGCGAAAATGACCCTCAGGATAGTGATGAAGAGTCAGGTTCACTATGTTAACAAATATAATTTCGTTCAAAATTTTGGGAGATTAGCAAACCTGTACATTTTTGGAATCATCAGAGCATGGAGAATCCGAAAATCAATGTTGGCATTTGCATGGCTGCCATTTTGGATTTTGAAAATGGCCGCCATAAAATACATATTTTGCGCTATCTCGGCTTCTAGTCAACCTAGAAACTTAATTAAATATGCTAATTCTATGTTTTCTGGGCCAAGGAATCCAATAAAGGCTTCAAAATAGTGCTCAGGATTATAGAAAAGCAACAAACAAAGGTAATTGAAAACCATTGTCTTTATATTTGTGATATAACTGTATTACATAATACATGATATTGCAAGTCCTTTGAAGTTATAGGTTGTTATAGGAAGTTATAGGTAGTATCAGATTGAACTATAAGTCCTATACACAGGATCTACTAGGTCTACACCGTTCAGGAATATGCTTTTACAGATCTTCATCACTGTCCTGAGGGTCATTTTCGCAAAGGTGTCTACGCAAATGTAAACATTAATTTTTGGATTCCTCATGCTCTGAATATTCCAAAAATGTATAGTTTTGCTAATCTCCAAAAAAATTGAACGAAAAAACATAGTGAACCTGACTATTACCCAAACACCCAGTTTTCATTCATGCATTCCGTTGGAGTTCCCTTGGCATGCATGAATGTTTTGGGCTGCTAGGTTTCATGGTTTTGGAGTTATGGAGGAGACACACTGACACACACACTGACACACACACACTGACACACACACACTGACACACACACACTGACACACACACACTGACACACACACACACACACACTGACACACACACACACACACACATTTTGTTGTATTATTGTGGACTAGCAGAAGTACCCGGCATTGCCGGGCAGGGGAGGGGGAAGGGGAGGGGAGGGGAACGGGGGGGAGCGAGCCCCTTGGCAAAGCGAGCGATTTATTTTTTCATAGCGTCATAGCGATTTTTTTTTTCATAGCGTCATATCGTTCATAGCGTTTCTTAGCGTCATAGCGATTTTTTTTTTCATAGCGTCATAGCGTCATAGCGTCATAGCGTCATATTGTTCATAGCGTCATAGCGTTCATAGCGTCATAGCGTCATCACGTGATCGCTCTGAGCGAATCAGCGCCCACCTGCTCTGATTCCGTTGATTCTGTGTGCTGAAATGCGCTGAGGCAATAAAAATATGGATCGTCAAATATTTTGAGTTCGGCCATGTTCGTCCCAGGCTCAATGGCCATGTCTATGCCAAATATCAAGCACGTAAGCCTCTCCGTTTAGGAGTCTATCGGTAACATCACACACACACACACACACACACACACACACACACACACACACACACACACACACACACACACACACACACACACACACACACACACACACACACACACTTTTATATATATATAGATAAATACAATCTCTGTTTAACAATGGATAATCGTTTCATTTTTGTGTCTTTTTAGTAAGAAACCAAGGCTATGACAAATTAAAACATGGTAATAACTTAGGAGATGAGTGTCAAGTTCATGTGGAAAGGGTCTGCATTGTCACTCAGAAGGGAAAGAAATAGAATAAGAAATATGTTGCGCGTGAGAAGTTATTGCGATTTTTATTTAATTTTTTTTTAACATCACGTCGAAAGATGACTCGTGTACAATGGCTGCCGATATACTGACACTTGTGTATGGCCAACCCGGTTCCATTTTCGTGCAAGCACGGATCCAATGCCCACTTCCTTCCAGCCCACACCCATTTGGGTGATTTACTATTCCTTTTTTCTGGTTGACAAACTCCAATAATTATCCAGACGTTCGTTTTATTTAATTATCTGTCATTACTCTCAAAAGTCGCCATTTATATGCATTGGAGAGACTAACGATTTTCAAATCCAACATATGACTTGCAAACACATCTTCCAGTTCCATTTTGTTTTTATTTTCAGTTGAAGAATATGCTGAAATGGTGCTTTGTCGAGGATAGTCTTAAATTCGTTGAAGGGATAATCTATGGGATGCTGTAAGACTTTCTGGACTTCTTCCCCTCCTCCCCTACCATCCTTTATTAGCCACTCTTCATTCTTCATTTTCTTTATCCATACTTGCTTGTGAGATGCAGTAGCCCCATAGTGATGACTATGGCCTAGCCGAGAGGTTCCCAAAAATGCAACGAATCTTTTCCTTATGGAAAGTCAAAGCAGGACCATTCAACCCTTTGCACATGTTCCCAAGGGTGGCCCTCTCCAAGACATTACCGGTGCTGTTTAGGTTTTCTGCTCGGTGATCAAAATATACTCTTGCATCCTATGGATTCAGTTTGGTTTGTCTTCAAAGAAAAAGAATTACAAGTGTTTGTTTGAATGGAATAATGGATCAAACATTTAATCCCCAATCCACTTATCTAGCCAACTTATGGAAGAGATGCATTCCTTCGAGCTTCTTGGCCTCGCAATTTGTCATAACCTGTCTTGTGCTGACCGCATCACCTTTTCTGTCACTTCACTTCTCTCGCTCCCTCCCCTCAGCCTGCTCAGGGCACACACAGGTTTCCAGAATCTCAAACTTGGTTACCCCCCTCTCTGCTCCCTCTCCACGCCACACCCACCCTTCCCCCAACTCCCAAATGCCAAACTGAGCACACACTTCCATTCATATTTTCTGTCATAAATTCCACTAACTCGTGCCAGCAAATGGGAAACAGATTAACATCCATTCAAGGGATGGCACACACATCGATTAATCGCCCTGTCTAAGAAACACCAGGGTGACAGTTTATATTTGGGTCCATATTCAAAACCCAGTTAGACAACACAGAGGTGAGTGTGTATTAGGGTGCATCAAACGCCCCTATGTCAAGAAAACAATCTGTCCCCAATTTTATTTTGTTCCAGTCATAAAATAAAGTTCCTATGCAAAATTTGGTAAGGTTTTGATATCATCTTCTGGGTCCATCTCAGCAAATTAGATTTTGAGTCGGTAGTATCAGAGTCAGAAATTTGACACGCAGCTGTTTTGAGGCCCATAAATAAAAATGAAAGGATTGACCGATTGCTACATACAATAGCTCTTTGGAAAGGTATTATTGTGCCTTGTAGCAATATATAATCATCATAGGGATAGGGATATAATTCACCTTTACACAAATAGTCAAAATCATGATTTTATTGGTATAATCATATGTATTATAGATACCAGAATGATATAATTTTTATTACAGTAGAATCATATATACACAATCTTAGCATTTATCATCTTAATACGAGTACATCTGACTATGGATGAACATGAAAATAGAAACAAAACAAAGATACTGTAGTTTTCATGGATATTTCTGACAGTTTAGTCTTGAGCTGCTCGCTTTCGAAGATTCGGTTTCTCCTTGCGGTTGTGCTCAACAACCTGTTGCACATTTTGGTAGTGGTCTTCACTTCTGGCTGCTGAAAGGAAGTCAGAGCTAAGCTTAACTCCCCTTTCTGCAGAGTCATTCACCACATTCAAGGCTTCAACATTAGTCCATGATGTCTGGTAGGCTGCAGAGTTAGTCCATTCTTGAACATCGGTAACTAGAAATGCCCAGTCAAGCTTCAGATGATGAAATAGGTACCATGAATCTGGTCCAACAAAATCAGCCAGAGTGGTCTTCTCAGTCAAGTCATCAGGAAATCTGGGCTTTCCAAACCCAGTACCAAACCGTCCTTGTGGGTTGGTTACTGGAAAATCTGGCTGAACCTCCAGAAGTCTGTCTGCCAGAGCACGGCGATGGTCATGAGGAACAACTGAGCTGAAGAGGGCAAGTGGAACCATCTCTTCTGTGAGGTACCAGAGATGTCGTTTGAAGGCTTTCAGGGCACTTCTTGAGATTCCAGCATTGACAGCTTTATACTGTTTCAGTTTGGAGATGAGCTGCAGGTCATTCCATGGGGCATCGGTGACAGAGGTACATGTCATCCACCAGGAGCTGCATACTAGAGTGACAAACGTGACAAATTCCCTGATCTTTGGCACTTGTTTTTCTGTGGTAATTGTACCTGCTGGAAGATCAGCGATTTGTTTTTCGAAGAGACATAATTTGATTGAGTAGAGGAGCTTCGCCATCCATCTGGCTTTATGCAGTGCACCAGGACGCTTGAAGGTTATTTGATGTTCAGCTACTTCACCATCAAGGAATACAGTACACAGATCAACAAATTCCAAATAATCATCACGTCTTAGAGATTGCTCGGTGTGACAGAGTCTGAGAACATTATTTTGCCAGTCACTTGTCAAACTTGTTGCTGCTTCATTTAGTTGAGATGGATCAAATCGTGAAAGTGGTTCATTGAATGTGTGTGGAAACATTTCAAAGTTCTTGCGAAACCTTGAGAAGAGGAAGATATCTGGTGACTTAGATGCTTCAACTTTAAGATCAGTAAAAATGTGCGTAAGAATGACTTCACCAATGTGGTGTCTGCAGCCTGACCACAGAAGAGCTTTGTTAAGCCGTTGTTGAATTGTTACACAAGCTGCACTGATGTGGCCGGTGTTAGATGCAGTTGTGTCAAATGTCAAGTTGACAACATTCTCTTGGCAGTTCCATGATTCAAGTAGGTTATTAGTCAGCTGAGCAATTATATCTCCAGATTTACGGTCTGTTCCAGGCTTGTAGGATGGAACACCCAGCAGCTTCATATCAGTTTGAGAACCCAAAAGCACAGCCAGGCGTTCTTCAAAAGTGTTTTGGTTAGTTAAGCATGGAAGCAGCTTTGAGTCCCAGTGCAACGTAGCAAGCTTCGGAGGTATCCATTTGTCCTTACAGGTAGTAGCAATATGCTGTCCAATTTTGCGTCTTGATTTATCTGCTGTAGCATATGATGTTGACACCTTCGCTACATCCCCTCCTGTTTCTTCAATAAGAGCTTCTGTGAAAGCAGCCTGTTGGGTTGGTGTCATCTTCATCCTTGTTGCCAGTGAAACAAGACTGGGCCTCTTCAGGATGTCATGTGGAATGAAAACTGATGTGCCAGGTCTAACTAAACGATGATGACTTCTTGAGGTTGTTGGTGTGCTTGTTGAAGGTCCAAGAGTTACTTCTTCATCACTGTCACTAATATTATACACAGTGGTTGTAGTATTTATGTTGAACTCCAGCTCCATACTTGCTCGCCTCTCTGATTCTTTTTCCTCGCGGTTCACTTTACGCTGCATCTTATCTGCCAACAGTTTATCTTGGCAGCCAAATGTTGTACAGCGATCTGTCTTCATAGATTCCAGGAATGCTAAGTCTTCAGGATTCTTGATGTGAGAACTAGCATCATTGGGCCACAAGGGAAATGTCTCCATAAATTTCATCTCCATTTGATTCACCTTTGTGATGCTTGCTGGAGTTGTTCTTCGGTTGATAGGGATTGTTCTAAGCTTGGAATTATCATCTGCAAGTTTGATAATTTTCTCAATAGCCTTGCGTTCAGAGATGATAGGAATATTAGCCTTGCCATAAAATGGTGTCACTTTCTGCAGTACAAGCTTTGCTGATTCCCACCGAGAGCGTCGTTCAAGTTTGCCATCTTCTGTGTGCCACATGAAACAACGTAGTACTTGTAAACAAGTTGGAAGTCTGGTGCCATTGATCTGGGAATCTTGTTCAGTTATGGCACTTCCAAGACCAAACACCTTGGTGGACTCTCTTGTTGCAACAGATGCTTTCTTTACTGTGCCATCCATTGTTTTATCTGAAAGAAAAAGGTAGTATTAGTAACAATAATGTCATTTCATAATTATGTACAACAAATAAATCAATTATCCAATTTTATTAGAGTATAGCCTAATAATTGTTTTAATCATCTTGTCTAGTTAAAAGATCTCTGTAAAGACAAGATGACGACAACATTCAGGATATTCTTTAATTTATATATTATATTTTAAAAATACTCTTCATTTAGCTTTATATCCATATTTTGAAAAAAATCATCATTTTGACTATTTGTATATAAATGAATTGTATCCCTATCCCTATGATGATGATATATTGCTACAGAGCACAATAATACCTTTACAAAGAGTTATTATATGTTGCAATCAGTCAATCCTTTCATTTTTATTTATGGGCCTCAAAACAGCTGCGTGTCAAATTTCCAACTCTGATACCACCGACTCAAAATATGAAATGGTGAGGTGGACCCAGAAGATGATGTCCAAACCTTACCAAATTTTGCATAGCAACTTTATTTTATGATTGGAACAAAATAAAATTTGGGACAGATCAATCCAACATCTTTTTACAAATAGTTGGGCGTTTGATGCACCCTAGTGTGTATCCCTCTATGCTATCCTACCCAACCCTATTTGTATTGCTTTCATGTGTTTTCTGCAAGGCTTGTGACTTTGCTTCTGATTAATAACAACTTCCTTTTGAGGCTCCTCTGCAATGATGACACTCATTATTGTGCCATCTTCCATCTTGAAACAGGTGGATATGCTGAGTGAGATAAACATCCCACCTCGCATCCTCACAAACTTCACGACTGTGATGCCACTCCAGTTCAAGAAAGACCTCGACTCATACTTGAAGACTCGCTCCCCTGTCACTTTTCTTTCAGAGCTGCGTAGCAATCTGCAGGTATGATGCATTTATATCTGCGTTTGATAACTGTTTAATTGTGGTTCAGCCATAACATTTCCTTTCCTTTTTGTGGGCACGAGACTTCTCATGGTCACACCTAGTGTGCAACACTTTGTTGCTGATTGTGTTGCACTGCAATGCTGTGTTTTAGGTCTCCACTGAGCCTGGGATGCGCTACAACATACCACTGATAAACGGCCTGGTGCTATACGTAGGCACGCAAGCAATTACACATATAAATGGAAAGGGCAGCTCACCCTCCATGAGCACCATCACGCACTCTGCTCACATGGACATCTTTCAGAACCTTGCGGTTGACCTAGACACTGAAGGTGTGGTTCTCATTCATTACCTAATGCTGCGTGGCTGGAAACTTTGTGCCTCAGCAACTTTATTGTAAGAAACAGTTTGTAACCTCAGGAATAACTGCTGGCTTTAAACAGAACATCAGGTATCATATTATACATATTACATATTATTATATGATATATATGCATATAATAATATGCATATATATCATATAATAATATGTATATATTATTATATAATTAATAATGTTATGTGTATCGTATATCATTTCATTATACATGATATAATGCTCATATGATATATATATATCATATATCATATATATGTATATGCATTATACTGTATGATACATATAATTGTATCGATATATACAATGTATATATATATATATCATTGATATGATATACATATATGTGGTCAACATATGATATATGATCATAACAAAATATGATTATATCATATATGTATATGTCGGTCAGAGACCTCAAGGGAAGGAAGGAGAACAAGGATCAGAGCAGCAATGTTTAATGAAATCGATTACAAACACACAATGTGGAGCAAGGCTCAAGAATGCACTGCCTGACACGCAGCAGGCATTTTCAAGACACTCGCTCCAGAATCAGTAAATAGGCATTTCATATACTAGGGCATGCCCGTACTATATCTATATCTAAAATTATATCCCCCCCTCTATTTACATGAAATGGTTTGGTTCATGAAATGTTTTGGTCTATTCGCAACGCCAAAGCGAACGGCGAACGCTTTACATGAAATGGTTTGGTGCATGAAATGTTTTGGTCCATTCGCAACGCCAAAGCGAACGGCGAACGGCTTGCGAGTACAGTGACAATCCCCCCGGGGTTTTAATTAGTTTTAAAACGGAGCTTGGCAACCGCTGGCGTTCTTTAGCCGGCAGCTTCGCCCGCCCGAACGCCGTTACAGTACCTTCGACCGCGAGTTGCTCGGACTTCACTTGGCGGTCAGGCACTTCCGCCATCTGCTCGTGCGAGTACAGTGACAATCCCCCCCCCCCCCCCCCCCCCCTCTATTTACATGAAATGGTTTTTATTAGTTTTAAAACATAGTTTAACGCCAACATAGCGCCAACATAGTTTGCAAACGTGAAATAAATGAATACGCTCTCAAATGTGCCATCCGAGGCAGAGTGTGTCCGCCACGTTCGGCACACGCGATAGTTCGCTGCTCTCTGATTGGTTGAATCGTTTTTTGGACATAGCTCGGTAAGTAATTGTCCGATTAATATGAAACCTTGAAAAGGCACATCCTCGGGTCCCCAGCAATATACCTGGCAAGTTAAAAGTATATCGGACCCGTGGTTGTCGAGAAACAGCGGTCACAGACAAACAAACAAACGTACAAACAAACACACAGAGATTACTGGAATTATAGATAGATAGCAAGAAAATCAGATAAGAGTCTGCGCTAAAGACAAAGGAAAATAGGGCCGTAAAGACCCTCTACCATCGTCCCTTCCTGCAGAAGGCCAAACTTAGACTGAAAAGATGTGAGCATAGGATAGGGTGACCTTTTCTGGCTCTTTATCTAAACACATCAGACCCGAGCTTAGGCCGAAGGAAATGTTCTCATAATACCTTCAATGGTTTTCTTGACACTAGGCATAATAGTAGATTAATGATTGAATACACATGCTGAATACATAACAATCAAAGGATATGTAATGACTATATTCCTCCCAAGGTTGGTTACGCCCTTGATTTAGGAGACACACTGGAAACTACAAAGATATATAATTAATTATTCCCTTTGTGAAGAAGGCGTTTGGCAACATGTTTTTCCCTGTACGTGGGTTGTGGGCTCCTTATCTCTGTCTGGCACATACATTCAAGAACTTGTTTACTGGGCTAAGGAACCACAGGTTTTTCCTGTATCCTGTACCTCGAGCCTGGAAACCACATTTTGTCCACCAGCCTCTGCAGCTGAGTTCAAATCAGTTTTCAGAAGCATAATATATAATTTCAGATGTTATGATCAATTGAGTCATGGGGTTTAAACCCTAATGGCTAACATATATATGTTATCATATACAGTGAAACCTTGACTTACGAGTTTAATTCGTTCTGTGACCGAGCTCATAACTCAATTTGCTCGTTTCTCAAATTAAATTTCCCCATTAAAATGCATTGAAATGCTATTAATCCGTTCCAGCCCCCAAAAAACCACACCAATTTTTTTTGTTACGTGTTTTTAAATAAGAAAAATGTACTTTATAAATAACAAATAATGTATAAACAAGCACGACCTCGTATATACTGTACATAATAAGCGGCGTTACGCGCGCTGCTTGTAAACAAGGAGGAAGCGGCCACGCGGTAATTTGTAAGAGTCTTTATTCAAGAGCTGCATGCCCGGTGTATATCCTGAGGCCACGCCTACCCCTCGGCGTGACCGCCGCCCACTTGGTGCGCGGAATGCGGTAATTTGTAAGAGTCTTTATTCAAGAGCTGCGCGCCCGGTGTATATCCTGAGGCCACGCCTACCCCTCGGCGTGACCACCGCCCACTTGGTGCGCGGAATGATGTCACCACGCCAGTGAGCTTCCGTGTCCGCCACAATGTAAAGAAATAAACTGGTTTTATTAAGTGTATTTACCATGAAGATCAGACGAAGATGCTGGCGGAGGTGGAGGAGATGACTTTTGCCTTTTTCGCCACACTTTCCTCGCTTTCACTTGCAGGGCGTTTCAATAAAAACCTGTCCAACGAGGTTTGTTTCTTCCTCCCTTTCAAAATGTTTCGATCGTACTGCTACGATCGTACTGCCTCGCCAAGTCGACAACACGCACACCTCGCTCATGTTTTTCGACGATTGCGTGTTTTATATCCAAGCACATCATCCTCTTCTTCTTCTCAGTACTGCCCTTGGCACTCAATTTCTTAGGACCCATGGTTAAAACTAAGAAATTTTCCAAAATAACCAACATGCGAAAACAAAGCAGCAGCGATATACGGCAGAGATGCTTGCACGGCAAGATAACCACATGACCGGAACACTCGTTGGGCCACCTAGTGGCGGGTGGCGTAAGCTCGTAACTCAGATCTCGGCTCGCATCTCAAAGCAAAAAACCGCCCGAGCGACGGCTCGTATCTCGGAAAACTCGTAAGTTGGTGCACTCGTAAGTCAAGGTTTCACTGTACTATAATATGTTATAATATCATAATATGAAGTTATTATATATTACATATATATAATTATGTATATATATATATATATATCATATATATATATATGTATATATATTATATATATATCATTATTATGTTATTACATACACATATATTATTGATATATATATATTATTATACATTATAATATATATATATATATATATCAATTATGACATATATCCCGTCATGTATATAATACCTTCCCGTCCATATATTATTATACATTCCTTCCTCCTGTCCATATATACCTTCCATATGATCCATATATACCTTCCATCATATATACCATTATGTATGATATAATGGTATATATATAATATGTACACATATATATGTGTATAATGGTATATATATATGATATATATATATGATATATTATATATGATAATATATCATATATACAGATGATATATATCATATGTATATTATGATATTATATACAGACTTGGCATTTAATATGGAATATTTTTTTTGTGGGTGAACTTACTTTTCAAGATGTCTTAGAACCAAAAGTTCATTGGAATTATGTTGAAATTATTCGAGATTTTGTTAGTGACCTTTAAAATAAACAAAAACCACATTTGACATTTTGAAACAAATAAATTGATCCTTGAAAGTGATGTAAACTGATATCGAACTCAATTCATGGACAGTACTGTGTTAAACTTCTGTACGTTTTCCAGAAGTATCTCTTTATTTTGCACATTAGCCAAAATTTTTTTAACAAAAACAAAAGGTAAATTACAACTGGGATTACGGATAGTAAAATTACAGTTCAGTACTTCATGTAACCCCCCCCCGAGCATTCAGGAGAGCACGTACACGTTAAGGCATGCTGTTCACGAGATTTGCCAAGGTTTGGACAGGAATCGCTTGCCATGCAGTGACAATAGCCTGCTGCAATTCACGCACAGAGGTCGGCTGCTGGTCCAAGTGGTCGATTGACGCGTTAATTCTGCCCACAAGTTCTCTATCGGATTCATATCCGGGGACATGGCAGGCCACTCCATATGCTCTACACCACGGTCAGCAAGAAAGTGTTGGATCATGCGAGCACGATGAGGCCGTGCATCGTCATCTTGGAATACAAAGTTTCCTCAAAAGGCTGCACGAGCAAATGGAAGCAATGTTTCTTCCAGAATGGCCCTGTACTTCAACTGGTTCAGGTTTCCATTCAGAACAACCAGGTCAGTTTTGCCCCCTGCATGAAAAGCAGCCCAAACAGTCACCCCACCACCTCCAGCTTGGACTCTTGGCACTATACAATCTTTGTTGTAGGCTTCATGCACTTGTCTGCGCACTCGGACGCGGCCATCTTGATGATAGACCAGAAATCTAGACTCATCACTGAAGATCACGTGATTCCAGTGTCCTGGCTGCCATTGACGATGCTCTCTGGCCCACTGCAATTGGTGCTGGCGGTGTTGTCTGGTCAGGCGTGGCTTTCTCAGGGGACGCCTGCCACATTAGCCTGCTTGAACCAGTCGTTGGTTGACTAGCCTTCTGGATACAGGCACATTTGTCAGTTGCTGCCACTCAGCCCTAAGCTGATTAGCTGACTTGGTACAGCCATTGCGGACTAACCGGTGCAGCTGGCGATCATCCCTCCTTGTGGTTCTGTGGGGACGTCCTGGCCTCGGTATTGGAGTAGGGACACCCCTCTGAGCATTTCGTTTCAGGATCTTTGACACCTGACCTTGAGTGATGCCATACTGCCGAGCAATAGCACGCTGTTTCATGCCGTAATTTCGTAAAGCCACCACTCCATGACAAACAGCATTGTCGAGTTGACGGACCATCTCCAGAGGAAGCGGCAATAACTTTTGGAGACGTGCAGCAGTTGTTTTCCACTAATACAGAACGCAACAACTCTTGTATACCCGACTGTGAAGCCAATCATCAAATGCACCTGTCTGTACATTTTGCCACGCCACCTGTGATATAATCCTGTTGTTGACTTCTTGCTGCGACAGACAATCAGTGACATGGTTCTTTTAACAAATAAATCACGAAAGTGTAAAAGAAACTCACCAGATTGATATACTGAGTTAAGAAAGTAAACCCAAGTCAAAAAAAAAAAAAATTCCATATTAAATGCCAAGTCTGTATGTATATTTGATATATATATTAATATCATAATATATATATGTACATATATCATAATATACTATATGTATATTATGATGTACATATAGATATATCATATATATATATATATATATATATTATGTAATATAATATATATATCATAATATACATATGATATAATGGTATATATATAATATATACACATATATACACATATAATGGTATATGATATATATATACATCGTCCATATATACCTTCCATATGATCATATATAATACCTTCCTCCCGTCCATATATATAGTGTATATATATTTATACGTCAAATACCTTCCTCCCGTCCATATATTATACATATATGCATTATTATGTATAATCATATTATACATATATATTTTATATATATATATATACAATATATATATATGTGTGTGTGTGTGTGTGTGTATATATAATGCATATATGTGTGGTTCTCATATATATATATATATATATATATATATATATATATATATATATATATATATATATATATATATATATATATATATATATATATATATATATATATATATATATATATATATATATATATATATACATATATATATATATATACATATATATATATATATACATACATACATACATACATACATACATACATACATATACATACAGTGGAACCTTGACTTACGAGTTTAATTCGTTCCGTGACCGAGCTCGTAACTCAATTTGCTCGTATCTCAAATCAAATTTCCCCATTGAAATGCTATTAATCCGTTCCAGCCCGCCAAAAACCACACCAATTTTTTTTAAAATATACAGTATATATAAAAATATCTCGCGCTTTATATTTCACCTGTATGCAGCATACAAGTTGGCAGGATGGCCTGGACTGGAGGTACGCACACTTGACTCTAAAGTCTAAACTGTCCAGCCTGGGTTTGAATCCCGACCCAGCTATAACCTGTCATGGGTGAATCACAGGCAGGGTGATTCATCAATGTGTGTACCGCTAAACTGGGCGCCCCGTTTGCGTCCCATTAGTTGTTGGATGTTAAGGATCTCACCGTGTTTTCCACAAAGAGAAGGCGAGCTATCGCCGGCATTCTGAACAAGTTGTGGCCTGGCATGCTCTTCTCCTCTGCCGTTATATACGTCCTCCTCGACACCTCGCTCATGTTTTTCGACGATTGCGTGTTTTATATCCAAGCACATCATCCTCTTCTTCTTCTCAGCACTGCACTTGCCACTCACTTTCTTAGGCCCCATGGTTAAAACTAAGAAATTTTCCGAAATAACCAAAATGCGAAAAAAAAAATGCAGCGCTGTACGACAGAGATACGTACTGTACGTGCACGGCAAGATAACCACGTGACCAGAACCCACCTGGCGGCGTGAACTCGAAATAACGAAAATGCGAAAAAAAAAATGCAGCGCTATACGACAGAGATACGTAATGTACGTGCACGGCAAGATAACCACGTGACCAGAACCCACCTGGCGGCGTGAACTCGAAATAACCAAAATGCGGAAAAAAAAATGCAGCGCTATACGACAGAGATACGTACTGTACGTGCACGGCAAGATAACCACGTGACCAGAACCCACCTGGCGGCGTGAACTCGAAATAACCAAAATGCGAAGAAAAAAAATGCAGCGCTATACGACAGAGATACGTACTGTACGTGCACGGCAAGATAACCACGTGACCGGGTGGCGAAAGCTCGTAACTCGGATCTCGGCTCGCATCTCAAAGCAATAAACCGCCCGAGCGACGGCTCGTATCTCGAAAAACTCGTAAGTTGGGGCACTCGTAAGTCAAGGTTCCACTGTATATATATATATACATACATACATACATACATACATACATACATACATACATACATACATACATACATATATATATATATATACATATATATATATAATATATATATATATTATATATATATATATATATATTATATATATTGTTACGGACACGACTTAGATGTTGCTTGACCGAGCGGAATGGCCGCCGTGTTCGCACAGTTTACCCGATTAGAACCCTATCCCGCCCGATTCCACTCGAACGTTGGCCAAATCGCGCTATGCTAAATCAATGAAGGAAAGGACACAACGGCTGGGATTAAGGCAACGACACAAGGGGTACAGTTCTCAAGACCTCCGGAGGAGGATATAATATTGGTTATGCAGAAACGGGTAGATTACACGGCAAGAGGTAAAGCACAGCAAGATGGGCACTTTGACACAGTCTTATCTTAATTCCCGACAGACCACAGACAAACGGGACAAGACTGACTTACACGGGGATTGATGGCAAGGAAGGGCAGGCAGTCGATAGCTCAAGGTGCACCTTGGCTCAGGGGCAGAATCGACTCGGTCCGGTCCAGAGATGCGGGGAGGTATTTCTCAGCGCTAGGAGGTGGCGTCCTTTCTTCTCCAAGCTGAGGCGCATCTGACGTCACCTCCCTCTTCCTGCGCATGTCCAGCGGGGAGTGACACGCCCTCGGCTCGTTAGCTCCGCCCCAGATGGAATCGGTCCGCCGCTTCTTATTGGGTGCGGGGGGTTACCGGGCTCCGCCCTTGACGAGGAGCTGACAGTGAGCCCCTGCGTGGTAACCCCGTCGGAGCACATGTTCAATGGCGGCTAACCAAGCCGGAGTGAGGACGCACACTCCCCGCGCCGCCGCCGCTGTTGTTGTTGTTGTGGTTGTAGTTCCATGAGGAAGAGCTGCGGGGAGGTATTGGGAGGTCCTAAACTTTCTAACGGTGCCATACAATCACATTCTGGTGCAACGAAGAGTCAGAATTAATGGAAACGAGTCCTTAACTGACATAGACTAAGAATAACTAGCAAGATGTCCTATAGTTGTCTACGTGAGATGCGGTGAACCTGGGCACGACATTTAATGGGGGAAAAAGGGGAAGGTCGGGGCTACAGAGTGTTGTTTACAGACAATGGGACTAGGGAATGGGGGATTGGGGATAGTTGGGGAGTATTGGGGAAATAGGGGAATATTTACAAGCGGATATGGATGGAGGCCAAATCCCATATCCGCAACATTGCACCCTTCTCTACCTCGGGGCGTCCCGACCCGATAAATTTTTACCTACGTTAGTGTGGCACTCAGATGTAGTTCCCCCTACTATTAACTCAACCCTGAGTGCGACAGTTTTACAGGTGTTCACAAATGAGTAAATATGTCCCCCTGCGACGTTGCACCCTTCTCCTCACAGACACACACCCACAGGATAACCGAATCGCGGAAAGAATCAAACTAAACATACAGCCGGTAGGGAGCATTATTTACACAAGACTACACTGATATTTACACTACGATCCAGGACCTGTTTTTGGAGGAACACATGCAGATGTTATGCATAGAGAGAGCACGCATGCCAGCATCGATACACCAACCCACGAGTGCTCTGTGGCCCTACGGCCTTTAATAACGTGCAGAGCACCCCATCCAAGCACCAAAAGCACCACCCCATCATGTACAGTCAGCACCATCCGGTGCACCAATAAAGTGTTCAATAATCACCGGTGGTGTCGCAGCCGGCCGATGTTCTGCCGCTGGTCTTGCCTTGGAGCCCACTTGGTGTTCTGGCTTCCTTCAAAAATAAAGAAAGGCGCCAACCGCGTCCATTTCTAAATTGTGGCCGTCAGGGGGGCCAACTATTAGTGGTTCACCTGTATGGCATAGGTGCCACGTTGACCCATAGGTCCATCAACGGGTGGTGCTTGCCCGCAAAAGAACTGCGGTTCATGGTGGGCGGCCACAAAAATTGCGGTCCATATGGTGTATCGATCCAGGCAGCAAGCAGCGAAAGTACAGGCCCACAACTGCGGAGCCAGCACCTCTCTCTCCTCTCTCTCTGCCCCAAAGCCAGATCCTCGGAGGTGGGAGACAAAAGAAGAAGACAAGTGAGTAAGGTGGTAAGGGCGCAAAAGTGCACGCAATACAAGATGATGCACACTGGGGGCACATGGGAACCAGGTGAGACAGGTACGTTCCTACCGTACGCCCCCCCCCCCCCCACCAGGTAACCTACATTGCCCCTCCCTTACCCCTTACTGTATCCACAAAACACAACACTACCCATAAACATCTACTTTACACATCAAAAAACGTCCCTACTGTCTTCCCCGTTCCTCCCATAAACCAAATTCATCTTCTCTCCCTCCTAACCAATCAAATTTGCCATTTCCCATTCCCATCAAAATTTGCCATCTCCAACTCAACATCAAAATTTGCCATCACCAATTCATCATCAGTCCCTCCTAAGGAGGGAGAGATGGAATCACCCCAATGTCTCATCCACTTCGTGATGCGTCTCACAAATCCAACAGCAATTCTCCCTTCCTGCAACACAGAACAAAGAAATACACAGGTGTGGAGTCATCATCATCACAGGTAAGTGGCTGCGTATGGTGCGACAGGTTCATCAATCCTAACTATTTCCTAAATGACTTTAACAACTTCACATTACCCGGGGTCTTTCCCTGCCAAACCATTGGCCCACTTACACTATGGGTTCTAAAAACCAATTCCCATTGACCAATCTGTGGTGCCTCTCAATTTGGGGTCTCACTCCCCCGATTCATCTCCCGGTGCCTTCGCACAATTTCTGGGCTGTGACGTGTAGCTCTCCCAGCAGGTCTACCCACCTGCACACCTCCACCACTGTAGTTGCCACCCGAGCTTACCTGCTCCTCACCCTAACCTAACTAACGGGGGAAGGCCCTCTCCTGGCTCTGTCACCCCTTGGTGCCCTCTGGCACTGGGCTACCCGGGTCCATCCTCCGGATCCTCGGGCCCCATCCACAACAACTACTACCGGCTCCCAGAGCCCACCTGCGGCCTCACCTGGCCGACATCCTCCCAGTGGTGGAGTGCCCAAACCAACTACACACACTAACAGGCTACACGCCCAGCCATTTCCACAACACTAATGCACCCATCCACAATACCATTCTGCAACCGCACCACAAATGCCAATATCCAACCACAATTTACCTATACCTTCTACCTAACACTTACACTACCCGCCCCGGGTACTCGTGAAAGGGGTCCACTCTTCCCCCATCCACACCTTCGCACCTTGCACACCACTCCGTACCACTTACTCCAACTCTCTCCACACCACCTTTACTTGCACACCTGTGCTCTCACACCTGGTGCCACCTGCACCCTTCTCTCCCCAAGCGCATTCGCGCTGATCCACACACTCACTACTCATACACTGCTCCACACTGCTCCACACACCTGTCCAGTTCTCACACAGCATCATCTCATCTAACTACTCCCCTCTGAAACTTGCGCTTCCCAGTCGTCCCTTTAAACTATTGCGCTCCCTCGTCATTATCATCCATACTAATCTACCTGCGTCCCCTCTACAGGTATCAGTCACTAACTAAACTTAACGTTACCTAATGTCATCTTCGCTAGATCCCTACACACCATATCCTAACCCACCCGGGCTAGTTTTCACTGCCATACACCCCATAAGCTATAGCGCATTTGCCCCACCATGGGAAGGGTGGCAGGGATGCCACCCTTACCCACCGGGCCCATCGCTCATCAATCCCCCAGTCCTCTGGCACTAATAAGCCCCCCTTATTCAGAGGTACTGGGTCCCGCCTCGGCATCTAAAGCCGAGGCAATCCACGGGGGCGCCTGCTCGCCGGTGTAAGGCCTTATCCGGTCGGCGTGGACGATCCGAGGGAGGGCTCGTGGCCCCATTTTGATTTTTACTACCACGTCACAGACTTGCGACAGGACGACCCCCGGGCCTTGCCAGGGAGAGGTGAGTTTCGGGCACCTACCCTTCCTCCTCCGGGGATTGAAGAACCAAATCTTCATCCCCGGAGTGTACTGACTCCCCTGGCTCCGGTGGTCGTACCTGCGCTTCATCTTTTCCCCCGCCAGATGGAGTTGGCGGCGGGCGAAGGCATGGACTAGCTCCATGCCTTCCTCTAGGTGACGTGCGTACCCCTCCCTCGGCGGGTTAACCACTGTGTCTGGCGCGGGACCGCATAGCAAGTCGGCGGGAGCCCGTAACTCCCGCCCATACATAAGCAACGCTGGACTGCATGCGGTGGCCCCGTGCTGGCTGGTTCGGTAGGCCATGAGCAAATAAGGGAGATGTTCGTCCCAGTCATCCTGACGGGTGGCGGTGAACAGTGCCAGTTGTTGGATTAAAGTTCGGTTGAATCTTTCCACCATCCCGTCAGATTGAGGTCTTAAAGGCGTTGTTCTGGTTTTCCGAATTGACAGGAGACTGCACACATCTTTTAGCAATTTGCTCTCAAAATTTCGTCCCTGGTCGGTGTGCAACTCCTGTGGAATCCCATGCCGGCACACAAATCCTTCCACGAAGACCTGCGCTACCACCCCTGCTTTTGGTTGGGGAGGGCGTAGGCCTCCGGCCACTTGGTGAAGTAGTCCATCACAACGAGGATGTACTTATTACCTAGGCAGGTGCGGGGTAGTGGGCCTAGGATATCCATGGCCACCCGCTCTAGGGGGGCCCCCACCTGGTGTAATTGAAGGGGGGCCCTCATCCTCCGTGCTGGTCCCTTTTTGGCAGTACAGGCGTCGCATCTCCGACACCAGTCCTGTATGTCGCGCCCCATATTCACCCAATAAAACCTCCGGCGTACCTGCGATGTCGTCTTTGTCCTGCCCAAATGGCCGCCGGGGCGGGTACCATGCACCTGTTGCAATATATCGGTCTTAAATTTATTTGGGACTACCACCAGCCAGGAAGTTTTATCAGAGGGAACCTCCACCCACTTGCGATACAAGATGTTATCCTTCAATTCCAGGGTTTTCCACTGAGCCCAATACGCCTTGGTCTGTGCCCCGAGGGGGGTGACCTCTTCCCCATTAGGTCTTTGCCCCAATTTGACCCAATTGAACACTGCCCCAGGACAGGATCCTCCTGCTGGGCCGTGCTCCATGCCAAAGTTCCGAATTCCTCATCTGCGGTTAGTGGCAAAATTGGCCCTCTCACCCGGGTTGCCCGGACAACGAGGGTCGGGTCCGAATCGCCCAATTGTTCCCTCTCCTCGTGTCTCGCACAAAATTTGCAGTTTTCCCCCAGACAAGGACGCCGAGAGAGTGCGTCCGCATTACCATGGGCCACATCAAAATCGTACTGCTGCAACTTTTCCAACCACCTTGCAATTTGGCCCTCCGGTTCCTTGAACCGAAGGAGCCATTGCAAGGAGGAATGGTCAGTTCTAACCAAAAATTTCCGCCCGTACAAGTACGGGTGGAAATGGTTCATGGCAGCCAGCATAGCCAATAACTCTTTGCGAGTGACGCAATAATTTCGCTCGGGCCTACTTAAGGCCCGACTATAATGACCAATCACTCTCTCCACGCCCTCCTGTGTCTGAGACAAAACTGCGCCCAATCCTTCCTGGCTCGCATCCGTGTCCAGGGTAAATGCCCCGTTGCTAGTGGGGTAAGCTAGAAGGGGTGCGGATGTTAGACACCCCTTCAATTTTTGGAAGGCCTCGTGGCACTCCCGTGTCCAATTAAATCGCGTCCCCTTCTCCGTAAGCCGGTGGAGGGGACGGGCCAACTCCGCAAATTTCGCCACAAAGCACCGGTAGTAGGAGCAGAGTCCCAAAAATCCCCGCACCTCTTTGATGGTACGTGGTGCGGGCCACTCCTCTACCGCTTTAATTTTGTCTGGGTCCATTTTTACCCCCTCACAACCGATGACGTGGCCTAAATAGGCCACCTCCTTGGCAAACAAGGTGCACTTACTCGGGTTCAGCTTCACCCCTGCCTGTCTGAGGCACCCGAACACCTGGTCCAAATTAGCTACTGCCTGGGGGAACGTTTTGGCATGTACTAGGACGTCATCCAGGTACACCAGGCATGATTGCCATGGCATGCCGCCTAGTACATGCTCCATCAATCTTTCAAAGGTGGCGGGGGCGTTACACAAACCAAACGGCATCACAGTAAACTGATACAGTCCCTTACCTGTGGAAAATGCCGTTTTCTCCTTCCCTGCCCTATCCATCTCCACCTGCCAATACCCACTCTTGAGGTCCAAAGTTGAGAACCAATTTGAGCCCGCAACGGCATCGAGGGTGTCATCAATCCTTGGCAGGGGATACGAGTCCTTGAGTGTCACGTTGTTTAGCTGGCGATAGTCCACGCAGAACCGCGTGGTCCCATCCTTCTTTTTGACCAGCACAACAGGTGACATCCAAGGACTTCCCGAGGGCTCGATCACGCCTGCGTCGAGCATTTTTTCAACCTGCTCGTCAGCTTCCGCCCTCTTGCTCCAAGGGAGCCGTCGGGCGGCCTGACGAATAGGCCGGGCCTCACCGGTGTGGATCTGATGTTTCACCAGGCCCGCACGTCCAATATCCTCGGTGGACAGGGAGAAGAGGTCCAAATGGGACCCAACCAGTTTGTGTAAGGCCTCCCTCTGGGTACCTCCCAACTCTACGCTACTACGATTTACCATCTCGCAAATGGGATCGGGCCAATTCCTACTTCTTATTGAAGGCTCCCCCCGGGGCCGGCTCGGCTGGACGTTCTCGCCCCTCACTGTCGCGACTTCCTCAACTGGGGTGCAGCCAGCTACCCTCGTGCCCCTTACTATAGTGCGTGGTTCTGTACTTATATTTATTACTCGGACGGCCACTACCGGTCCGTCCGTTTTTACAAGGGTGCGGCCCACGATTAAACCCGGTATGGACTGCGCTGCCACCGGTTCGACCAGGCCGCAGGACTCCTGCCATGTTGGGCGAGCTGCCCACCAGGCCGGCACTATCGCCTCGGCCCTTGGGGGGATGGTCACGGCCTCGGAAGCCTCCAGCTCCGCTCTCTCGGCCGTGCTCACTCCCCCTAACGGCAGCTCTTCTACTCCCACCTGCAGGATCCCCCGGCACAAGTCGATTTTACAACCGCTGGCAGCAAACAAATCCAACCCTATTAAACATGGGTCGCACACCTCCGCCACCCAAACATCTATCTCCCTCCTTACCGACCCTAACTTGAGGGTCACAGAACCACGCCCTATGATCGGGGCCGTTACCCCGGTAGCAAGTTGCAAACTATAATTTTGCAGGCGCTGGATCTTATCCCAGCCACCTGCGCTCGAATCAAGGACCACAGGGCTGATGATCGTGGCGCTAGCTCCTGTGTCCACTACGGCGTCTACCCCCACGCCGGCAATTTTGCATCTGATTGTCAGGCTACCGGTTCCAATTTGGCCACAATAAATGACCTGTCGCGTCAATGAGGGCTCTCCTCCATCCTCTTCTGCCGAACACCGCCCTACGTGCCCGACACCTTCTCGTTTCCCGGGGTCTGGCGGGGGGGTGTCTGGGGTCGGCTAACCCGCTCCCCCCTGGGCGGAGTTGAGGACCTCAACCGCCGGGGATCATCCCGGCGCGTGGCTCGACAGTGCCGCGCCAGGTGACCCAGACGGTTGCAAGTATAGCACCTCACCCGATTCCCGAACGTTGGCCGGATCGCGCCACAGATATTTAATTTGGAAACCTCTAAAGCGACCGAATGTAAAGAGGAAGAAGAAGACGTACAGAAGAGTAACGGGATTTATTATTTACACACACAAGCAAAAGGAGCAGTCAAAGTTATATACAGGGAACATGGAAAAAGCAGGTGACGGTGAAAATACTAGCTTATACAAACTTAATTAAATACCCAGGACAGAACGAACAGAACAAACTCACGTACACAAGGAGGATGGAATGGCAGGAATGAATGCTGGAAGGAGGATTGGGAAGGTTCAGCTGGGGCAGATGGTTCGGGCTTGATCCCGCACGGGACGTCGGCTGGACCTCGACGGCCACCGATGCCACCGCTATCTGGTTCCCACGGGGTACGGGTTGAAGCTGCCTGGTGGAGTCAACGCTGCTTGTGGAGCCAAAGCTGCTTCTCTGGCTCACCTCAGGACGCGTCTGCCGTCTCTGGCGCAACTGCTTGTAATTGACCTTGAACCTTCTCTCTCTCCAAAGCTCATCTGGATCTTCTCACGCAGTACCCTGCGCGCGCGCTTTTATAACGCCTCCGGCGATCAAGCCGCCGGCCTTCAGGACACGCCCATCGGTGTGCTCACCTCTGCCCTGTTTGGTCGCGCGACCCTCTGGCTCCGCCCTTGATGACGACGGGCGGGCACGCCTTTCTTCCCCGACCCGAGCACATGTTCAATGGTGGTTTTGGAGGGGATGTAATATTGGCAATCGAGGCTTGGCCATGACGAAAGGGGAAATGGAGGTTTTTGGGAATGGGAATGAAGGATGAAGGGAATCTATCTTATTTCACTTGGTGCAATGGAGTGTCATTTTAATGGAAGACAACGCCTTAACCGAAGACACAGAATAAGGAAATAAACTACTGAACAGGGATATTATAGTGTCCTTCAATGTATGCTTTATGGAATTAACTACCGGAACGCCCTTTGACCTTTATACACACTGGAGCAAGGAGGGCTCAGACTAAAACAATAATTCACAACCATTTACTATACAATACAACACAATCAAAAAAAACTCATTCCTCATATCCGCAACAATATATATATATGTATATATATATATACTGTATATATATATATATATATATATATATATATATATATATATATATATATATATATATATATATACATATATATATATATATATATATATATATATATATGTATGTATGTATGTATGTATATGTATGTATATGTATGTATATATGTACATATATATCATAATATGTTATAATATGTATAATGATAATATATATCATACCTATAATGATACATATACTATCATGCAGTATATGTATCATATATACATGATGTGTATATATGATACATATACTGTATGATACTTACTATATATAATAATACATATACATATGTATTGCATGTATATCATATATATGTTACATAACATACCGTATTTTCCGGTGTATCAACCGCGGTGTTTTACCGATGGGAAAACCCTAAACAAGGGGGTGCGGTTGATACACAGTAACAGAAAAATTTGTGCATTGAAAAACTGTTATATCAACGGGACGTAATCTTTATATTACTTTGGGGTTGCGGGGATACAATGATGAATGATCGTCAATTACGTTACTAAGGTAGGTTCAACGCCGATTACTGCTGCCAGTCAAAATACAAGAAAGTTTGAATTTTGTAATATTTGATTTTTCTATGCGTGTTTGTGAAAATGTGTACTTTCACTAGTCCTCTTTGAATGACAGGTCACATAGTGAATAGAGTGTGCTAAATAAAGACAGGATTAAGTCACAAAACAAAAGCGTCAACATGGTAAACAGGATGTTTTGCATGGGACATTATGACGTACCTATTGTCTAACCAACGCCGCGGTAAGGCCACATAAAAATAAAAAGTTGTTGAGCGTCCTTTTTTCTCAAAAGTTCGGGGAGGGAGGGAGGTTTTTATTTTTATTTTTTTATATTTTTTTCCTACTTTCCATTGAGTTTTGTTGACATGGAAAAATATGAAATAAAGACTCCTTTCTCCTCAAAATGATTTTATTTCTTCATTCATCGGGTTCCATCCTGTGATCCGTGGCCGTGTCTGCAGCCAACACAAATTTGAGAAATGAGCCAAGAGTCTTTGGCACATCAGAAACTTTGCAAGCTGGTGAAACTTTCGTCATGTCAGTTTTACTGGGGCCGGCGAATACTTTGACACAAAAGTACCGCGTGTATCGTCAGGCAATGGCTCCCTATCCTCATCATACTTGCCGTCTGAGAACTCTGCATAGAAGTCCGAGATTGTAACATCCAACTCGATATTGCACGCAAACCAGTCCTTCACCGTCTTGGAAGAGCCCTCACAGGCTATTGATGCGATCACAATCGGCATTTCAAGCCGATTCTAGCACGAATCAATACAGATTTCAGCGGGAAAAATCTCACACAATAGCCGCCATGAATGGCCAACATAAAATGGGTGAAGTTGCCCGAGGCACTTGCGACGCTCTGCGCAGCACGCACTGCGCATGCGGTGCAGAACGGCGCCAAATTTGAATGTGAAAAGATCGTTTTTAATGATTTTTTTGAAAATAAAAAATAAAAAAAGTTTTGGGTCGGGTGTGTTTCGTAGGGTCGGGCGGGGACGATCAACAACCTTTTTTAAATCTGGCCTAACCTATTGAAGTCGGCTTTGATGCCGCCGCATGGGCTGGGCGAATGTTTAAAACGGAGAGGTCAACAGGGAGTTTCACCATTCGTTCTATCCTGTTCGAGCTATCAAGACCAAGATTCACCATTCGCTTCTATCCTGACCAAGACCAAGCTTCACCATTCGCTTCTATCCTGACCAAAACCACGAGATGGCACCGCGATCATTCACAGCAGCTTTCAAGCTCCGTGCCTGCAGGTTTGCAGAAGAGTTTCCGAAGTGTCGGCCGGCCGCCCGATTACTAATCGACGAGTCCGTCATTAGACGCTGGCGGACTAACAAGCAGACGCTGGAGACGATGCCGAAGAAGAAGAAGGCGATGAGGGGCAAAGCAGCCCAGTGGCCGGCCTTGGAGGAGAGACTGCTTATGTGGGTGAGAGAGAAGCGAGCCGAGGGACACGCCATCGCGACACTAGCGTTGCGACTCCAGGCCCGACTCATCGCCAGGGAAACAGGGGTCGATGACTTCACGGCCAGTACGTCTTGGGCGTACAGGTTCATGGGTCGTCATGGCCTTTCCATTCGCCAGCGAACCCACATCGCACAGAGTCTCCCTGATGACATAGCAGAGAAGACTGCTAATTTTCAGAAGTTCGTGATCAAGTTCCGCAAGCAGCACGACTATCACCTAAGCCGCATCGGCAACGCAGATCAGACGCCGCTGACATTCGATGTGCCTCGAGGGACCACCATCTCGGCCAAAGGTGACAAGTCGGTGTCCATCACTACAACGGGTCATGAGAAAGATCGTTTTACGGTTATGCTAGCGTGCACCGCTGATGGGGGAAAGCTGCCGCCGTATATCATCTTCAAGAGGAAGACGCTACCAAAGGATAAATTTCCTCCGGGTGTAATCGTTCATGCCCAGGCCAAGGGGTGGATGGACCAAGCGCTGGTAGATGACTGGCTCTGCGTCGTGTGGGGGAGACGAGTTGGTGGGCTTTCGCGGCGACGGAGCATGCTCGTCCTCGACGCCTTCCGTTGTCACAAGACAGAGGAGACCAAGTCAATGCTGAGGGGGCTCAACACTGATCTGGTGATGATCCCGGGTGGCATGACGTCGCTGCTGCAGCCGCTAGACGTTTCAGTCAACAAGCCGTTCAAAGACGGTCTGTGGCGCTGTTGGTCGGAGTGGATGCTGTCGGGGGACAAGACCTTCACCAAGACTGGGAGGATGAGGAAGGTGGACCTCCCGACGATCTGTAGCTGGATACTGAAGGTCTGGGAGGAGTTGCCGGCAGCCATCATCGAGCGGGCCTTCCTCAAGTGCTGCATATCTAATGCCCTTGATGGCACTCAAGATGGCCTCATCTGGGAGGATGAAGTGGCAGTGACCGACGATGGAGAAGAGGATAACGACGATGATGATCTCGCCTACCCAGACTCGGATGATGATCTTCGTAATGTCTTCCCTGAAGAAACAGATAACGAGGACTTCTTCGGATTTTAGAGCCTAAACCCAACGGCCCTTTTCCGACGATGGAGAAGAGGATAACGACGACGAGGATCTCGCCTACCCCGACTCAGATTGGACTGAAGAAACGGATGACGAGGACTTCTTCGGATTTTAGAGACTAAACCCAACGGCCCTTTTCAGGGCCCCACATTGGCAAGAAAGAATAATTATAATGTTTTTAAAATTATCTTTCAACTCATTTCATGTATTTTCACTCTTTCTCTGTCTTCAGTTTCTCTTTCCTTTCATCATATTTCGCTTTCCATTTTATTTATTTATTCTCTTCTCTTTTTTAAATTTTCCTGATTTTTTTTTCCCCCTCGAAAATCTGATTTTTTTTGATTTTTTTTTTTGAAGTCGAAAATCGTGGATGCGTTTGATACACGGGTGCGGTTGATACACCTGAAAATACGGTATGATATAATAATATTACATGTATATATACATATATATATATATGTATAGTGATATGCATATATGATATATATATCATCGTGATATCTATCTATAATTCCAGTAATCTCTGTACGTCTGTACGTTTGTCTGTGACCGCTGTTTCTCGACAACTACCGGTCCGATATACTTGAAACTTGCCAGGTATATTGCTGGGGACCCGAGGATGTGCCTTTTCAAGGTTTGAAATTAATCGGACAAGTACTTACCGAGCTATGGCGATTTAGCCGTTCGCCGTTCGCTTTGCCGTTGCGAATGGACCAAACCATTCATGTAAATAGAGGGGGGGGGGGTTCTGTGGTCGTTCGCTTTGGCTTTGCGAATGGACCAAACCATTCATGTAAATAGAGGGGGGGGTTCTGTGGTCGTTCGCTTTGGCTTTGCGAATGGACCAAACCATTCATGTAAATAGAGGGGGGGGTTCTGTGGTCGTTGCGAATGGACCAAACCATTCACATCGAATCATCGAATCACATCGAATGGACCAAACCGTTCGCTTTGGACCAAACCATTGCATGTAAATAGAGGGGGGGGTTCTGTGGTCGTTGCGAATGGACCAAACCATTTCATGTAAATAGAGGGGGGGGGGGATATAATTTTAGATATATATATAGTACGGGCATTGGCAAGGAACGGGCACCCACGTACGGGCAATGCCCTAGTAATATATAATACATATATACATATATGTATGAACATCAGGTATCATATTATACATATTATATAATAATATATGTCATAATAACGACACTTGATGTAGCTATGAAATAGAAAAAAAAAAATCATGCTTGCCCCTCCCCTTTCCTTTTTAATTTGTTATATCAAGGTACATTTTTACAGAGGTGACAGGGTAAAAAGGTATTTCACTGACAGTGGAGCGGTTGGGCCACATATCAACACAACAAGCAAGGGAATGTATGAACAGGAAAAGAGGACTGAAGGAAACAGTAACCTGCAAGTAACAGGGTTGGTTTGAGTGGAGTTGACGGAGGTAGAAATGATTGTTAGGTGGGATCGTGAATGAGATGACACGATATGGTAAGGCAACGCTTAAGCGTAGGCCTCCTCCCCCACCCCCACCCCACCCCCCATCGTAGGGGGGGGGGGGTTAAAGGGCAGTGGGTACAAGACCAGAAAGGAGGTGGTAGACAGGTTGCCCAGTCGGTCGGTGTTTGGCTTTGGAGGCCACCTTTGAAATATAGCTTGGCCAAGAATGATCATGACTGATTGTGGGACCAAAAAGTTTGAGTGACTGAACTTCTTCAAGCAAGATCATCACTTGCATTTTTGTGGATGGAAGTGATTTTTTACTGACCTCCAGGAATCCAAAGGGACAGGCTGAAGAGGGCAAAGGATAAGTGAGAGCAGGATTTGATGATGTGAATTGATGCTATCTGTGCCCATTATCAGAGGAGTTTAGGTTGGACAGAGCTGCTGTTTCCTTCCCAAAGGCAGTAGGTATGAGGGGGTAAGATGGAAGCATTGTCGGATGGGTTGGGTATGCATGATTTGGAGGCAAACACTCAGTTGAGACATATTCTGCCTTGTTTTGAGCAGTCTGCAGTGAGCGACGAAATGGAAGCACACATCAAGGACAAACTTGACAAAGTACCACCAAGACTTTGAGGAACGATCCTGGTTCGAGAATTGAGCTTTGAGGTTTCTTTAGACAATGTTTCCATCTTGCCAAAGGATGGATACTCAGTGAGTGAGTCATTACTCACTTGTTTGTTTTGCATGGTGACCTGAAGTTACTCTCAGTTGGGTGTTCCTTCCATTTTTGAGAAAGCAAACTGCTTGACAACAACTGCCCCGGCATCGGATTCGGTCGGTATCTGATGGCCGACAGGATGGCCAAAATTTTAAAAGTAATAAAAAGTCTCATGATTATTTGATGCGTACTTAATTTTGTTTAATGTTTGTAGTTTCTGAAAAAGCCCTGTAATTTCTGCTAATTATTTGCAACTTTAAAACAAATTCTCAAATGTTTGTAGTTTTCCTTGAGTTGTCTGTTGTTGTTGCCCATCTAAGGAAGGGGTAAGGCCCTTCAGCCTCCAATTTTCACAATATTTTTTTCATGTTCACAAATTATGGTGCAACAATTGTGACCTTATGCCCCCCAACCCTCCCCAACCTGTCCCATAGGCCGTTACCTGTTTTTAAATGCCATAGCCAACCAGCTGCGGTATCCAAACAGCCACACACACTACTTTAGTTGTACAATGCTCTACCTCTTTGCTGAAGCTAACACGGAAGCCATACAAGAGCAAATCACACGGTAAGTCTGTTTGTGTCGGGCTTCCTCATGAACAACAAAATTGGATGCCTTGCTGCTAACTTGCTCCATATTGAACACGATGTTGAAGTACATTGGTCCGTGCTCCGCCTCTTTTTTTTTTTCTTTTTTTTTGTATACTGAATCGAGGCTCGTGAAAGAGCTAACATTTACTTCACAAACAAATCAACCAGACAAACAAAAAATATAAAAAGAGGGAGTGGAAAACAAGATGGGGAGAGAAGGGGAAGCACACAAACACAACATTTGAGAGCAGGGAGATGTGTGGAAGGGAGAGGGCTTGGGGGGAGGAGGCGTGGGAAGGGGGGGGGGGGGGGGGGAGAAGTATAAAACAAGGACACCAAGGACTTCCAGGACAGAAGTTGGTATTTAAAAAAAGTGGAATTGGGGTGAAATTAGCGGGGGTAGAAAAGATCAAGGTTTTGGATTGGGGAAGATAAGAGATGGTGGTGAACAGCTGTTTTAAAGACCTGGAGGGTGGAGTGGGATTGAAGAGAGTGAGGGAGTTTGTTCCAGAGGCGGGCGAAAAGAGGAATGAAGGAGTGAAGGTGAGCAGAGAATCTTGATTTTGGCAGTTTGACCATAAGAGGGTTGCAGGTAGATCTTGTGCGACCTGTAGGAATATTTGCGGGACAGAGCCCAGAGAGAGCTGGGGGGGCAAGGCCAGAGAGGAGTCAGTAGAAGATGGAAAGACCACCAACCTGCCTGCGGTGAGTGAGTGAGAGGCCCTTGGAGTTGGTTTCATCGTGGGAGATTCCAATGATTCTGAATGCTTTGGTTTCAACAGCGTGAAGGCAAGCTAGGTGTGAGGTAGGAGCACCAGCCCAGAGGGGAGAGCAGTATTCCATTGAGCTGCGGATGAAAGCCTTGTATGTGGTGAGGAGCTCAGGTGTGCCAAGGAAGGACTTCGCACGACGGAGGATGCCCAGTCGGCGACTGGCTTTGAAGGCCAGATTTAAAATGTGGTTTTCCCAGGAAAGATCATGGCAGATAGTGAGACCCAAAAGCTTGAGTGACAGAAATTCTTGGAGAGGATTATTCAGAAAGTGGATGGGAGGGTTGTCCAGTCGGTCTTTTCGGAGAGACATCGTAAGAGTGTGAGATTTGTCAGGATTGAAAGACATGTTCCACTTGTTTGCCCAGTCTGTGATTTTGTCCAGGTCTGCAGAGAGTGAGGAGGCTGCAGACTGCCGATCTGAGGGATGAAGAATGGAGCGACAGAGAGTTGAGTCATCAGCAAAGAGATACAGAGGATTTTCAAGAGAGTCAGAGAGATCATTGATGAAGACCAGAAAAAGCACAGGGCCCAGAACACTGCCTTGTGGAACTCCAGCCTGAACAGGAAGAGGAGATGAGAGAAACCCATTCAGGGCCACACGTTGACTACGACTAGAGAGGAAGTCCGCCAGCCATGCGTGGAGATTTCCATGGATACCAAAAGAGGAGAGTGGTGAGCAGAGCGGGATGCCAGACCGTATCGAAGGCACGTGATATGTCAAGGGAGACTGCTCTAATTTCCTGTTTGGCATTGAGGACCTCCATCCATTGTTGAGAAAGCAGAAGCAGCATGTCCAGAGTAGAGTGTCCAGGTCTGAAACCAAATTGATGATCAGAGATCAAGCCATTGGAGAAGAGGAAAGATTTCATATCTGAAGCAATGATGGATTCCATGACTTTGCTGATAATTGGGAGAAGGCTTATTGGTCTGTAGTTGCTGGGATCTGTTTTTGCACCTTTTTTGTGCAAAGCGGTGATGTTGCCAGATTTCCAAGCAGATGGAAGATGACCTTGAGAAAAAGAGAGGGTGAAGAGAACAGAGAGAGGGAGTGAAAGAGCGGAAGAACAGTATTTTAGGACCCGTGGGCTGATGCCGTCAGGTCCAGTTGCAGAAGCCGAGTCGAGGGTTGAGAGAAACTTTTCCACCTTGTCAGGAGGAAAGGACACAGAGTCCAGGAGCTGCTGGGTACGACTGGGTACGGTGTGTACAGAGAGGGATGGGTTTGGGACACAAGATTTAGAGGCAAACACAGAGTTGAGGCATTCAGCTTTTTCACGTGGACGTGGATTCAGTCAGCCGTGTGGCCATTTGAGGTGAGGGAGGGGATGGAGGGGGAACAAACACCAGAAGCAGATTTGACCAGATGCCACCAGGATTTGGAAGAGGGAGACAGATAAGAGAGTTCGGTCCTGAGAACGGAGAGATATTGTTTCCTGGCTCTCCTGAGGGTGGACACACACTTGTTTCGGGCTTTGTGAAAGGAAATGAGATTTCCTTCCGTTGGATTTGCTTTCCAGGAGACGAAAGCAAGTTGTTTCTGGGCAATAGCCTCACCACAAGATTCCGTGTACCATGGACGGGAGGAAGGGTATGACAACAGCAGACGAAATGGGATAAATCTGTGCATGAGAGAGAGCAGTTTGCTTTGGAAGAATTCCCAGGAAGAATTTGTCAGAGGCAGTAGAGATGGGAGACCAGTCCAGATGATTGATGGCTGCTTGAAGACCGTGCCAGTTGGCCTGAGTGAAATGCCAGACTCGTCGACGCTGAGGAGGCTCTCTGAGAATGGTCAGAGAGATGTCCACTTTAACAAGCACATGATCAGAAGAGCCGATTGGAGCAGAAGAAGAGCAGCAGACATTTTCAGGGAAGTTAGTCATAACCAAGTCCAGAAGAGAAGATGCTCCGTTGACTGAAATCCGGGTCGGGAAATTGACAGATTGTGTCAGTCCCAGTGAGTCACAGAAGTCCTTTGCTGAAGAGCCATGGCTGGTGAGAGAGGTACCCACACCCAGCCAACTGGCATGGTGACAGTTGAAATCACCACATATGAGGAAGAGAGAGTTGGGATGGGTAGAGTGAAGTTGGTCCATATTCTCAGACAGCGAGATGTAGATGGAGTCATCACTGTTTGGTGGACGGTACAACACACATATGAACAAAAAGTGGGAGCGAAGGGGAAGCCGTAGCCAAAGGTATTCCTGGGGGTGAGGTGGAGAGAGGGCAGTGCAGGGCGAGTGAGGAAGAGAGTTTTTTATAAAGATAGCAACCCCACCTCCAGGACGAGGCTCAGGTTTATCATACCGGAGGAGGGAGTAACCTGGGAGAGATACCAAGGAATCAGAGACATCATGAAGGAGGAAAGTTTCTGTTAAGCAGATCACGTCTGGTTTGTCAGAAGCAACCTGTATGGAGAGATCAGACAAGTTTGAGCGAAGGCCCCGGATGTTTGAGGTCCATACTGTTAAGGAAGAGGAAGGGGGAGCATCGGATACAGAACAGGGGGGGGAGCGGTAGGGTAAGATGTGGAAGAGGTAGGGAGAGCTGTTGAAGGTGTGTCAGAGATTACAGAATAGCTTAGAGAAAGGGAAGAATGGGGCGGACAAAAGGTTTGATTGTGATTGGGAGAGGCGGAGTTAGGTGTTATTTGACGAGGGGGAAGAGCAAGGCAGAAGGTTGAGGGAGATGAAGGTGAAAGTTGGAAGGGGGAAAAAGCGAGGAGGACGCTTTGAGGAGGAGGCGTGAGAGGGGAGTATAGGAGGGGAGGAGCGAGGGAGAGTCTCGGAGGGGAGGGGTGTGGGGGGAGATTTGAAAGGAATGGGTGATTGGGAAGATTTGGAGGGGAGGGGCAAGGGGGAAGATTTGAAAGAGATGGGTGATGGGGATGATTTGGAGGGGAGGGGCAAGGGGGTAGATTTAGAGGGGAGGGGTGATGGGAAATGGGATTTTGGGGTGATGGGATTTTGAAAAGTGTACGATTAATGGGAAACAAACATTTATTGCAAAATGAGTTTCTTGAGACATTCGAGTCAAAAATACGTTTGAGGACGCTGGAGGGAGGATGGAGTGCTGGAGAGTTTAGGGAATGAATGAAGGATGCACTATAAGAGATGGAATTTTTTTTGGAATGAATAGATTTGGTGAGCAAGTCGAAAGCATCCTTTTATAGAAGAAGAAAAAGGTGTTATAGAATTTGACAGAATACAGGTCTTCAGGGGACAGATGAGACATTTTTTAACGTGATCACGTGATCACAATCAACGTGGTCGAAGAACGAACGAACAAATAAGAACGAATAAACGAATAAGAACGGAAGGAAATGTTTTTTGGTTTTTTTTTTTTTTTGAGATTTTAAAACAAGGAAGTATGGGGTGAAAAGACCGTGAAAAACAGAGACCAGAAAGTAATTGCAGCGCGATCGGAGAACCGCTGAGACAAAAACAAAGCCTCAAGCCGAGGTCGGACGCAGTAGCCTAGTTCTACACTTAGGCCTCAGAATACGTGGTACGAAAGACCGACGATTCTGTACACAGGTATGAAAAACCAACACCAAGAATACTATTAAAGACACCCCAATAGGTACATACACCGAGAGAAAGATACAGTTTCGACAAAAACACAATTGTGAAAAGTTACTTAACTTCGAAAGCGGGCGCGCATGGACAGCTTTGAAGAGACGAGACCTCCAATCTTGCGCATGCGCATTCTCAATGCGCATGCGCATTTAGGTGAATAAGATTGAGGCCTAGAAAAAATATTGCTCTCCACCACAAATAACTTAGGCTGCTCTTTCACGTGTTATGTTAGGCCTTTCCTAAAATAATAAAGCGACAGCAGCTGGTTTTGCTACAAATTATTTTGCTGCTCGGACCAACATGTCGAGTGCAATCATTGCCTGTATTAACTGCTGTACTTTTAATTTTCGCATAAAACTACATTTGGCATGATGGACAACTTGATGCTTCAGTCGACACCTGGAAGCAGCCTGGGATTGCTTCTCAGTGCGAATGAGGGTCCTTTTCTTCATTGGTATCTGAAGAGTGTATGTATTTCATTTTGAGGTGATGAAGGTTATACGCCTTGTACCGTAGCAAGACGACGACGACGTACCGTCGCGAGTAGCAAGATGGCGACGAGTTGCTCTTTGTATTGCGTATCAGTAGTAACGAATCTGGGGGAAAAAAAAGTGACTGCTGCGGAGATTAAAAAATTTGAATTGGCAAAAAAAAAAAGCTGAGCTTCATTCGACTTCACTTCATTCAGATACCACATTTTTGGGGGGTTTTCTTCTAGTTTCTCAGGCTCGTGTTTTGCGAGGTTACCCACCCGTATTTCGGATCCCTACTCATCCCTTATTTACCAACCAATTGCTCTGAAACCCGATACAGCCCTTCCATTCGATGGTCCACAAAATCGCTTTGGCTTCGATTTGCCAAATTCAGATCAGGGAGGTTCCCATGGGGGTTACCCTCCCCCCCCCCCAAGCTTCTGGGGGAAGAATGGGTCCACCAAAATCAGCAGTGGTCTGAAATTCCTCAAGAGATGACCGTCAGCCCACTCAGGGCTATTTATTCGTCTTTTATGTGACTTTGACGATCGGAATCGAACCAATGAGCAGATGCGGTAACTATACTGCCACAGGCTCTGATCTGTTGAATATCGGGAGCAATATGATTCGATTTTAATCTCTTCCTGAAGCTCATGACAGCCAACATGTTTTGAAATCCATTTTTCAGAAGTCTGGGGTTTTGTGAAAATCTTGGCAAAAATACCTTTGTTTGAGCTGAGTTTGGTCTTCCTTTAGCTCCTCTGGCACTTTTTTTATTTTATTTTTACTGTGCACCATTGTACCTTTAGCATTGCTTTGTTGACCTATTGTCGGGTGTTTTTATAAATAAATAAATTTTTTTTTACCTCTGCAGTGTGCTCCTTGAACGACTTATCGTGAATCGGCCGCACCCTTGGGGTTTGCTCATCACTTTTATCGAGCTCATCAAGAACCCGGCCTTCAAGTTCTGGGACCACGAGTTTGTACATTGTGCCCCGGAAATACAAAAGTGGGTTAATTACCTCTGCTACCGAAGGTGGACGGAGGTCATGTTTTCACCCCCATCGTTTGTTTGTCTGTCTGTGAGCATGATATCTCAAAAGGTTCAGGATGGATTCGGAAGAAATTTGGTGGTGTTTGTGTGTGCGTGTGTGTGCGCGTGCATGCCTGTGTGCGTGTGTACACACACATATTTATTGGATTTTGGTGAAGATTCGAATCCAGATATGATCATTTATTTTTATTGAAAAGTGATTCTTTGGGCTTGGTGCAATTAAATTGGGCTTGTGCAATGTCTTTCTTCCTGTACTGTTGGAGCATTTTGCTTCTGCCCATTCACTGTGCCACCCTTTATTTCAGGCTCTTCCAATCCGTGGCTCAATGCTGCATGGGTCAGAAACAAACGCAGCAAGTGATGGAAGGCTCAGCATCCAGCTAGAGTGACTGCAATCTCGCGTGTGCTCTTTTCAACATGGTGGCCCGCACGGTGGAGGATCGTGCATCGTGGATGTTTTTCTGCTTCCACGGTGTTCTGCAATGAATGAGCCGACGTTTGCGGCCTGGAGCGAGTTACCGTCGACCGTTTGCGTCAGGCAATTTGCTGCTGTTGAAGCGACGGGCCAAATGTTCTGGCCATCCATGGATTACCGGGGGAATTTCTTTTATTTGGTCTGAGGTGACACCCAAGTCCGTGTTCATTTAAAGTATAAAGATGCGATTATCCAAGTTAACTGTTTTCTGGCTTGAAAGTTACCATGCCCCTTCATTCTCTTCTCATTTTCAAAAGTGCTTTGTTTTATTTAATTTTTTTTAATGAAGGAGATTTTGTATCCTCGTCAGCTGTGCTCGACATTACCACACCAGCACCGTGTTTAAAAAGACAAAAATGCTCTGTGTTGAAACGTCACTTGGTGTGTTTGTACCCAAGTATTCTGGTTTTTAAAAGAAGGAAAGCTTCCTTCCCTCTTGCTCCAGCACCAAGGTCAGGTATCGATTGATGGATTTATCGATTATGAATGTACATAGCCTGCTGTAAAACACAAAGCTTGTTGAAAGACAAACGAATATGCTTACTTTTCTTCTTCTTCTTCCGTTTTTATTTTATTTTTTTCCTTCTAAGGGCACACTGCCCACAATGCAGCTTATTAAGCCACCGGTACCGGGTAATCGAGGTGTAAAGATGTGAAAACGGCTCTTGTATAGTATTCAACGGCTGTACGGGGAGATACTAACCGATCATTTGTAACGTTTAATTGGGGCAAATGTGTCGCGGAAATTCTATGTATACCGGTATTGGTGGCATGTTGGAAAGGCCTGGCCTCGCCATTCGTTTGTAAAAATTGTAACGGACCAAGACACATTTTGTAATTTTTTGAAGGGCCGTTTTGTAAATGTGTTGGTCCACCTACAAAATGTTTTTGTAGTCTTTGTAGTTTTGCCTTAAGCCTTTACGCTTTTGTTTGTGTAAGTATTTTTGCTTTTTGTGTGCATTAAATCATTCATTGCATCATCGACCAGCGATGAACTGTTCTGTTTGCCTTTCTTCCCCAACATACGCCGTGCTCTCAGATTGGAGTTTGATATCGAGTGGATTTATTGGCGGTTTGCGAGTTACTGATTGGTGGTGGATGATTATCAAATTAATTTGACTACTGTTGATTATGCAGTCGTTTTTGGTTCCTTTTGCAGTTATTCGGAATATAGTGCAAGTGAAGCGGTTTGCTACCTTCGTTCTATTTATTAGTCCCCTAACTGGAGGAGACTGTAGGTTTGCTTTCCGTCTGTCTGTACGTCCATCCATCCTGCCTGTGGTTGTCTGGACTTCTTTCCAAACTCATTAACATATTCAACTGAAACTTGTGTGTGGCTTTATTTTGGTGAGTTCCAGAACAAGCTTGAGTTTCGGGGAGTTTCACCAATTTTTCATGGAGTTATGCCCTTATTGCTTGGAAGAAGAACGTTCATTGGGACCGTTCGGGGGCTTGTATTGCAAAGCAATTTCCCTCTTGTTTGTTTTGCTTTGTTGCTTTTCTGGAGGACTTCGAGTCGTGATTGTATCGGGCGATGGAGATGTTCGAGTGCACCCGAGTGTTGCGACTTCCTGCATTTGTTTGCCCTTCGTTGAACAATTTATCGGTTAGTCATTCGTAAATTCAAACGACGTGCACTGCATTACTCCAGAACTGTATCGGCACTATGAGTATAGAAACGGGTCGTTCACATCTGGAATTCATTGGAACCAGGGTGGTTCTAAAAGTAGTCTCGTGAAATGATCAGAAGGTATTTTGGTTGTGAAGTGGATTATTTGGGAATACTGGATGTGTGGTTGTTCGGTGGCAGGGAATGTGTGAAAGATGTCCTGAACTTCAACGCATACATCTAGTAGGTGTATACTTCAAAAGTATGTTCCTATACTTTACTTTCGAGCACCGATTCGACAATTGCGCTTTCACTGATTGATGCAAAAGGCAACCTGAAAGGTTTTTATTCTTGTATTGGCACGTACGACTTGTTTAAAGAAGATTTGACAGGAGTGTGCGGAGCTTGTGACCCTTTAAGCTGTTCCATTTTGTGACCCGACTATAAACTGTTGGACTGGTGCTTTGCAGGTAGGGCGTTGCATCGCAAGTGTCACCTTCCCTCAGATGCATGTTAAAGCGGTTCTCCAGTCTGTCGGCATGATTTGGTGGATGTCAAAGATCGCACGACGTCTTTCCTGAAGTGGGCGAGTTATCGCCGGCACCCTGAACATGTTACAAATTTCTGTTCAAATCGGTGCCAGCCAAACTACAGGCTCAGCCAGCTAGTTTGTGAAAGAATTGGGCCACAAACCTCCCCTGGCCGACCCCACATGAAGGTCGAATTGTCATCAAGAAGTGGTAGTTTCACGGAAAGAAGTGTAACAGATTTGATGAATTGGGGAAATGGGAGCACAAAGGCATGGGTGTGGTGCAGCAGTAAAAATTGCTATCACCCAAGTAAGTGAGACTGCCATTTAAAGATGGAATTGGAATGAATTTGGGTTACTTATGGGCGTTGATTCCTGAAGGAACACCAAAAGTGTGTTTGGCTGTCGATAAATGAGTGAGTCCGAATTGAATTAGATATACAGTCGTGGCCAAAAATATTGGCACGCTTGCACCTTTTTCGAACAATGCACCATTTCTTCCAGAAAATTGTTGAAATTAAAAATATTTTTGTATCTTTATATGTATTTTTTTGGTTTGCAGTGGAACAAAACAAAAGAGCTGAAAAATTACTAAATCTTAGCTTATTCTACACACAAATCCTAAAATGGCCTGGACAATATTGTTATGGTTTTCCGCCGCCCTTCCCACCCTTACCAAGGGGAGATTAAGCCCCTTGTTCTTTCTGGGCCGGCGTAACCGAGACTTGAAATGCCCCTCCCGGGCAAACGCAAGGTAGGGTTTCGGGACAAGTCTCGCACGTATCTAAATACCCGTGCCGCCACGGAAGCGGGGAACCAAGCCTCGCACGAGCCACGTGTAATTTGGTTACACCGAGCGGATTGCGTACCACGTGGTCCGTGCAGTTACCGTTAATATTGGAACCCGATTAGAGCGGTGCTATTCGTACCACGCTTAGTCAATGATGGAAAACATGAGACGGTCGAATAAAAGAAATAACAGGTTTAATTATTATTTACACAAGTATGTACAAGTCGGTAGAAAGCAGACACAGAGCAGAACTTAAGCAGTCTTATACTTAAACCCAGACACGGTCCCGATCACACTCGCAAAGGGGAAATGCAGGTAGGATGGTGTTCACGCGCTGCCTTGGTCGTCCAGGAACGGCTTCACCCGGCGTGGCTCTCCACAGTCACAGCACGTCTCGCAATGAAGGCAAGCAGGTGGTGGAAGGGATACTTTTAGCGCGTCTCTCGAACAAAGGGCAGATGAGGCAGGAGGGAAATGTACGCGTCTCTCAGCGTGGAACAAAGTAAGACAAATGATGAATTGCGAAAGATGATGGGAATGGAGCCTGTGATGGATGCTGTGAAGAGAAACAGGTTAAGATGGTTTGGTCATATGTTGAGGAAGGATGAAAGTGACTGGTTGAGAAGAGTGATGGAAATGAATGTAGAAGGAAGTGGAGGATGGGGAAGACCGAGAAAGACTTGGCTAAAGATGGTCGAAGAAGAAATGCGTGGAAGGGGGTTAACAAGGGGAGATGCAGAAAATAGGGCAAAATGGAGAACATTGTCATGGGGACCGCAAGGCTAACCCCCACTCTTGCAGGGAAAATGGCCTTAAAATGCCTGTTGTCTCAGTGTGGCTGGGCGGTTTTCCACAGCGCGTTTAGTTGCCGGCGCGCTATCACTCGCGTAACCCAATTGAGGCTCTGCCTCAAGCTCAACCGAGCATCCACTTTGGTACGAGCGCTTATATTTAGTTCATGCGCGTCTTTTCTCCAAACTCGTAACTCTCATCAATACTCAGTCAAGCGCCTCCCTTCGCAGAACTGCAAGCTCACCTCTCCACAGAAGGACTCCTCTACTGCTCATAACTGACTGAACTGCTGGTGGGGGCTTCGTGCAACGGGTTTTATTGCCACGCCCTGAGCCCTCTCGAACGTTCCAGCCACTCCCTTTGAGCCCTGATTGGCGGCTCGCGCTTACCGTCAGCTTCTCTGCCGCCCTCATTCGGTCCCTGCTCGATTTGCCAGGCCTGCCTCGTGTTCATTCGTGCCAAAAAGCCAAAGGCAGCATAAAGAGGCATGAGGCGGCATAAGGCAATGGAGGTGGCATAAGGCAATGAAAGTAATGAAAAGGACCTAACTCTCATTATTCTACTCAACGCAAAACTAACACAGGAAAAGGACTATGCTCACAAATACTAAGAAATAACTGCACTATCGCGAGGCTACGTGTTGTTTGTGTGACTAAACTATGAGGGGGGAAATTAACCTTTATTGTACAAAACTCAAAACCGCAACAATATTATTGGCCCCTTTTCGAAGTTGATAGAAATACATTTCAAGCAGGTGATTCTCCTTTACTCTGGAATTGAACTCACCTGTGGTGAGTTGCAGGTGCCTATAATATAAAAATCACATTCAACCAGTTTGAATCGAGAAAAGGAGTCATTCTGCAGTTTTGTGTCACTGTGTGTATCGCAATGAGCATGGAGAAAAGAAAGTAAACCAGAGAATTGTCTGAGGAGGTCAGACACAAGATTGTAGCCAAGCATGGACAATCTCAAGGCTAAAAGTCCATCTCCAGAGACCTTGATGTTCCTGTGTCCACCATATGCAATGTTATCAGGAAGGTTTAGGCCCATGGCACTGTCGCCAATGTCCCTGGACGTGGCCGCAAGAGAAAACTTGAAAGATTGTAGTGAAGGATTGTTTGAATGGTGAAGAAAGCACCTCGATCAACTGCCAAACAGATTCAAGCTGACCTTCAGACACAAGGTACGACAGTTTCAACTCACACCATCCGTTGTCAATTCAATGAAAGGGGTATCTATGGTAGGAGACCCAGGAGGACCCCACTGCTGAGAGAGACAAAAGAAAGCCTGACTGGAGTCTGCCAAAACATACCTGAACAAGCCAAATTCCTTCTGGGAGAATGATTTGAGGACAGATGAGACAATTAGAGCTTTTTGATGAAGCACGTCATCTCTATATTTACAGAAAACAAAATGAAGCCTTCATAGAAAATAACACCTTCCCCACAGTCAAACATGGAGAAGGTTCAGTGCTGTTTTGGGGTTGCTGTGCTGCCTCTGGCACTGGCTGCCTTTAATGTGTGCATGGCATCATGAAATCAGGAGATTACCAAGGCATTTTGGAGTGCAATGTTCAACCCAGTGTCGCAAAGCTGGGTCTCCGTTGAAGGTCATGGGTCTTGCAGCAGGACAATGACCCAAAACACACTTCAAAAAACACCCAGAAATGCTTCAAGACAAAACGATGGACTGTTCTGAAGTGGCCAGAAATGAGTCCAGATCTAAATCCCATTGAACATCTGTGGGGAGATCTGAAAGCAGCAGTTGGGAGAAGGCACTCTTCAAATCTGGGAGAACTGGAGCAGTTTGCACAAGGAGTGTGGTCCAAACTGCCAGTAGAGAGGTGTAGGAAGCTCATTCATGGCTAAAGGAAGCACTTGACCAGTTATTTTGTCCAAAGGCTGTTACCAAATATTAAGTCTCGGATGTCAATAATTTTGTCAATGCCATTTCTTTGTATTTGTTGATTTAAAAGGATTTATTAAGTGCTGAATCTAAAACAAAGGTTCTCTAATATTAACGGTGAAATAAAAAATTGTGGAGACCAAATACTTTTGTCAATTTCAAATTATTTTTAGAGAAAATTGGGAGTTATTTGAAAAAAGTGCGAGGGTGCCAATATTTTTGGCCGTGACTATATTATTTCCCTCCCCCAGAGTAAGTGAGAAAAGAAACGGGACAAATACAGCAATTTATAAGGGGAAATCGAAGCCCAAAGCTAATCAGGAAAATCCAAAAAATAAAAAATAAATATATAATTGGAAACAAAGACCTAGAGGTCATGACTGCTGAAAGCAATCTCAAAATGGAGATGATCGCCAGAAAGATTTAAAAAAACGATGAAGTCAACAAAGGGAGAAAACAATTCCATGTTTGAAAACCCAAAAGGATTCCACTGCTAACTCGGGAAACACAAAACGTGTCAAATCCCCTTGAGAAAGATCAACTTGAAAATTTCTAGAAAGGAATTTGAGGACCCAAAATAACACAACAAAGAGGTGGATTGCACACAAAATCAATGACTGACCTTTGCTCAACTCTTTGGTGACCCCAGTCATCCAGCCATTGTGATGCGTTCCACTCATTCTTTGTGATGAAGCATCTGCTGAACTCGAGCTCCTGTTGGAAACTGGAATTATCAAACCGGTCAATGTGGTCCCTTGGGTCTCCAACTTGGCGGTGCCAGGAAAAGTGTAGAGGGCTGCGTATCTGTGTGAGCCTTCGTGCAGCAAACAGGGCTGTCATCCCAGACAAATACACCCTGCCCACACCTGGGGACAAATACAACCTGCCCACATCCCGATACTCTACCATGACGGCACCGCTCCGACAGCTGCTCAGAAAGGACGAGCCCCATGTTTGGATGCCAGCCTGTGCTGAGGCGTTCCCCCTCTTGAAGTCTTGGCTTGCCACACCAGCTGTCCTGGTTCACTTCAACCTCACCAGCCCCACCCTCATCACCTGCGATGTTTCGGCCGCTGCCGTTGGGGCTGTGCTTTTGCAGCTGCTGGATGGCATGGAGAAGCCTGTCACCTTTGCCTCTCGGGCTCTGACCCCTACAGAACAAAGGTATTCTGTGGGTGAACGCGAAGCGCTGGCCTGCATCTGGGCTTGTGAGCAGTGGCCTATGTATCCATATGGCTGAGCATTTACCCTCCGATCCTACCACCAAGCCCTCAAAGTCCTGTCTACCTTGGACATGGGCCACAGACCACTCCGAATGCACTGGTGGTCCGGAAGCGTCCACCAATACAACTTTCAGCTTAAGTTCACGCCCGGGAGGGACAATGTGGTGGCAGACCTATGTCTGTGACATCAGCAGCCATTTCTCCGGCGCTATCAAAAGCATTAATGGAATTTAGCCGATGGCCTCATCGACAGTAGAAGCACGGAAAGCTTTATTCAACCACACCTCGTCAGGCGAGATTTGCTAAAGTTTTACCAGTCGGGCGAAGCTATCTCTATTGTCTCAGCATCGCTTTCAATAAAGACACTTTGATTCTGCGTGGTCAATTTAACCCTGAAAGGACGAAGCTACCAAGACGTGCAACTGTCCGTACTCCCTGAGCTCTGCGTAGACGTTATCCTCGGGCTAGAGTTCCAGAAACGGCATGACAGCGTCACACTGAAATTCGGCGGTAACCTGCCACCTTTAGTTCTCTGTGGACTGACCACACCGCGTTGACCCCCCCCCTCCCCCCCCAACCCCTCCTCCTCCCAGAACTGTTTGCCAATCTGATGGCGGAATGTTGGCCTATTGCCACGAGGTCGCGTCTGTACAGCTTCCACAACCGCAAATTCATCGAGAAAGAAACACCTGGGCGCGCCCAGGTCGTGGTAACTAAAGACAAAAACCACAAGAAACGGCTCACGGTTGACTATTCTGAGACCATCAACCGATTTACGATACTCGACGGGTACCCGCTACCACGTATCGATGACACAGTGAATAAGATCGCCCAGTATCACGTCTTCAGCACCATTTACCTGTGTAGTGCTTACCATCAGGTACCCATAAGGAACCAAGATAAACCCTATACGGCTTTCGAATCAAGCGGAAGTCTTTACCAGTTCACGCGAGTCCCATTTGGCGTCACGAACGGTGTAACTTGCTTCCAACGTATCATGGACTCATTTATCAAGGAAGAGAAACTCGCTGGAACGTTCGCTTACCTAGACAATCCGACTGTCTGTGGCATGACACAAACCGAGCACGACGTCAACCTGAAGCAGTTCCTCAAAGCAGCCGAAAGGAAGAACATCGGCTTTAATGAGGATAAGTGTGTGTTTTCGACCACTAAACTCAGTATACTGGGCTATGTAGTAGAGGATGGTCAAATGCGGCCAGACGCTGAGCGTCTTCGGCCCCTGCGAGAGCTACCCGTGCCGCATAACATGAAGTCCCTCCGCCGGATCCTCAGACTTTTTGTCTACTACTCTCAGTGGATTCACAACTATTCAAGCAAAATTTCCTCCCCCCCCCAGTGCCAAAAAACCTTTCCCCATCTTGAAGGAGGCTGAAACCACATTCCACCAACTCAAACGGGACATTGAAGAGTCAGTGGTCAACACAATCGGCGAGTCAGTACCCTTTGAAGTTGAGACCGACACATCCGAGTTTGCTATTGCCGCAACGCTTAACCAGGCAGGGCATCCAGTAGCCTTCTTCTCCCGCACACTCCAAGGATCCGAAAAACGTCATGCATTGGTTGAAAAGGAAGCTAAGGCTATCATCGAAACTGTCTGCCACTGGAGACACTACCTGACGGGAAGGCACTTTACACTGAAGACTGACCAATGCTCTGTCAGCTACATGTTTGACAGAGGACAGAAAGGCAAGATAAAGAACGACAATATCATGCGTTGGCGCATGGAGTTACCTTGCTTCGATTATGAGATTATCTACCATCCGGGGAAAGAAAATGTACCTCCTGACAAATTCTCAAGGTCATACTGCTCATCTACATGCCTGGACCATCGTTCACAATACGACCTCCACCAGTCCCTATGTCACCCAGGAATCACATGCATGTACCACTTCGTGAAATCTCGAAACATACCTTATTCCATGGAAGATGTTCGACGGATGACCGTCTTGTGCAGAACCTGTGCAGAGTGCAAACCCTGGTTCTATCGGCCAGAAAGGGCCCACCTCATAAAAGCCTCCTAGCCATTCAAACGCCTTAACATTGATTTTAAGGGACCTTTGCCAAGCACTGACAAAAAACAGTACTTCCTCACTATCATCGATGAGTACTTGAGATTCCCCTTTGTGTTCCCATGTGCGAACATGACAAGTTATACGGTGATCAACTGCCTTTGCCAACTTTTCGCCCTTTTTGGAATGCCCTCCTACATCCATTCGGACCGGGGACCGTCGTTCATGAGCCGAGACCTCGGTGAATTCCTCAAAAGTAAAGGCATCTCTAGCAGCAGAACCACTAGCTACAACCCGCAGGGTAACGGCCGGCTGAACGTTACAACGGAACAGTCTGGAAGGCTATCACCATGGCCCTGAGGTAATGCCAACTGCCTACCCAGTGTTGGCAAACTGTCTTGCCTGACGCCTTCCACTCGGTCCGTTCTCTCGTCAACAGCAACTAACGCTACCCCACACAAAAGACTGCTAAGTTTTGCTCGCCGCTCCGTGACCGGTAGCTCGGTACCGACTTGGCTATCCACGCCTGGACCTGCCCTACTCAAAAATCATGTGCGCCAGAGTAAGACAGAACCACTGGTCGACCAAGTGGAACTCCTGCAGGCGAATCCGCAGTACGCCCAGGTCCGCTATCCAGACAGCAAGAAAATCACTATCCATCCGGCATTTGGCCCCGACTGGAGACACAAAGGGATGGGAGCAACAGAACGAGGCACAGTGCAATTGGAGAATGGGGTTGGCAGAGATTCGACTGCAGCGGACGATCCTAGCTCTGCGCCCACTAAAGTCTCTGGAGATGCTACTGAACAACAGCCGCTACGATGATCACAATGTGCCCAGCGGGCCCCCGACCGTCTTGGAGGCCTCTGAGTAGTGTTTTTCCAAGCAAGGGGAGAATGACATAAATCCAGTTTTCTTGATGCCTCACTTCCTGTGTACCTCACTTCCTGTGTACCTCACTTCCTGTGTACCCCACTTCCTGTGGCCTCACTTCCTGTGTCCTCACTTCCTGTGTACCTCACTTCCTGTGTCCTCACTTCCTGTCTTCTGGGATCGTTATTGCATAAAAGCGGGTCAGCCGACGGCATGCAGCCTGCCTACAATCCGCTCCATGCTACGTTCCCTCCTAAGAATTTCAAGCCCTGCTTCGGCCTCTTCTTGTGCACCTGGCCACCATTGTGTTGATTAAAGCCTACCTAAAGGCCAACTTGTCTTTTCTGCTCTGCCACAACACTTACTCTCCCACTCCGTTGACACCCCGGCCTCGACCATCTGCTCTGATATTGGGGAGCACAATGTCATTTAGCTGCCTCACTCTCTTCTCTAAACCATGGTGTCTCTCCCAGAGCTCCAGCAAGCCTCTGAGCAGGACACCACCCTCTGAACGCTCTGCACCTACATCAGGACAGGATGGCCATCCCGTGTGCCCGAGGAGCTGTTGCCATTTGCCCGGGTCAAAGAGGACCCGTCATGCTGGAACATTGTGGTCCCAAGAGTCCTGTATGCGTGTGTTTTGGGGATTGTGCATGAGGGTCATTTGGGCAGAGTAAAGCTCAAACAGAGGTGTTGGGACCTAGTGTGGTGGCCAGGGATTTACCGGGATATTGAAACAATGGTAAAGGGCTGCGCCGCCTGCCTGGTCAGTGGCAAAGGTGGCCCTCCAGCCATGCCTCCCCTGCAGCCACCCATCTGGCCAACCCAGCCATGGGAACATATACAATTAGACTTTTGTTGTGAAATCCACAGTGTTCCTCATTACCAGAACTTTCAGGTGGTGGTCTATGCCCTAGACTCCAAATGGCTGGAGGTAACTCCCATGGGGACAGTCACTACTAGAGTAATGGTGGGCATTCTGGACATGCTTTTTGCACCATGGGGCTGTTCTATGCATTTAGTTCCCTATTCCAAGCGAACTCGTCATTTAGCTGCCTCAGGCCATCACCACTGACAATGGGCCTCAATTCTCCTCAGCAGAGTTTTCTTCGTTCCTGGAGGGCCGTGAGATTTGTCACATCTGCACAGCGTTCTACCATCCCCAGGCTAATGGGGGAGTAGAGTGTTTCAAGCAATCACGAAAGAACAGCATCCGAGCACACCTGGCCCAGGGCTGCACTTTTCAAATGGCTTTGCTCCAGACAGTTATACAGGCACTTCCTTGGACTTAATGGTGGAGTTTCTGCTCTGACATGCATTGCCAACTGTGGTACCTTGTATAGAAAGGTGTGTTTCTTTCTAAATCATGTCCAATCATTTGAATTGGCCACAGGTGGACTCCAATCAAGTTGTAGAGACATCTCAAGGATACAACAACAGGCATTTTAAGGCCATTTTCCCTGCTAGAGTGGGGGTTAGCCTTGCGGGCCCCATGACGATCTTCTCCATTTTGCCCTATTTTCTGCATCTCCCCTTGTTAACCCCCTTGCCCGCATTTCTTCTACCACCACCTTTAGCCAAGTCTTTCTCGGTCTTCCCCGTCCTCTACTTCCTTCTACATTCATTTCCATCACTCTTCTCAACCAGTCACTTTCATCCTTCCTCAACACATGACCAAACCATCTCAACCTGTTTCTCTTCACAGCATCCATCACAGGCTCCATTCCCATCATCTTTCGCAATTCATCATTTCATTTTCGCAATTCATCATTCATCATTTGTCTCCCTCTCTCTCAACGATACTCCGCACATCCACCGAACCATTCGCATTTCCACCCTTTCCAGCCTTCGTTGCTACTCTACATTCATTACCCATGTCTCGCTCCCATAAATCATAACGCTTCTCACACATGCAGCATACACCTTTCCCTTCAGTTTCAACGACACTCCCCTCCTCGTCAGCACGCCACTCAGTTCCCGAAACTTCTTCCATGCACATCTCACTCCAGCAACCGTTGCCGAATCTGATCCACCTTCTCCATTCAGCATGTCTCCTAGGTAGCAAAATGTTTCCACACCTTCCAACTTCACGCCGTCTCCAAGATCCAACTCAACATTTCCTCCATCTGCAGCTCTCTCTGTGCACACCTTACACTTGAATGCAGCTGCCACACTGGTTATTGACCCTCTCAGACCACTACATTTTTGATGAACCCACTCAGCGCACATTGTACATTGAATGGAGTTCACTCCGACACCCTTCCTGCACACAGCACACGGCCACTTCCCAGTTCTTTCCACCTCACCACATGCTTTACCACTTGCCATCACCTTCATTTTTCTGATATTCACCTTCAGACCTTCAGACATCTCAAGGATGATCAAAGGAAATTGGATGCACGTGAGCTCAATTTGGAGTGTCACAGCAAAGGGGCGTTGAATACTTATTGACTCGAGAAATTTCAGCTTTTCATTTTGAACTAATTTGTAAAAACATATACTTTAAATATTCCACTTTGTCATTATGGAGTATTATGTTTGGATCAGTGATAAAAATCTCAATTTAATCCATTTTAAATTCAGGCTGTAACACAATAAAAGGTGTAAAAAGTGAAGGCGTGAATACTTTCTGAAGGCACTGCAGGTAAATTTCACGAGAAGGGGGTTGCTGGTGGACTATGTGAGCCCTGCAGAAACCTGGGGGAGATTGGGTGGGAGGACAAAGCACGGAAATAGCAGGAGCAGAGGATGCAAGACCAGAAATGAGGAGGTATAAGACAGAGAGACAACCGACCTTTGATGTGAAAGTCATCGGCTCAGAGACTTGGCTTCATCGCAGGAGATTCCAATAATCTTGAAGGCCTTGGTTTCCATGGCGTCAAGTTGAGCAAGGTGTGAGCCAGCCCAGAGGGGAGAGTTGTGGATGAAGGCCTTGTAGGTGGAGAAGAGTTCAGGTATGCCAAGGAAGGACTTTGCACAGATGGAGGATGCCCAGTCGGAGGCTGGCTTTGGAGACCAACTTTTAAATGTGGTTTGGCAAAGAAAGATCATGGCTGATAGTGAGACCCAAGAGTTTGAATGACAACTTTCTCAAGAGGATTGTTAAGAAAGTAGATAGGAGGGTTTTCCAGATGGTCCTTTCGGAGAGAGGGGTGGGTGTGTGGGATTTCTCAGGATTGAAAGATATATTTTGTGTTTGACCAGTTTGTGATTCCATCAAGGTCTGCAGAGGGGGAATATGTTGCCTGCCTCTCTGATGGATGAGGGATGTCACAGCGAAGGCTGGAGTCATCAGCAAAGTGAAAAGAGGATTTTCTCGACAGTCATAGATCATGTATGAAGATTAGGAAAAGTTCTGGACCCAGAAACTGCCTTAACAGGGAAAGGAGATGAAAGGATCCAGCTGAGAGCCAGATGTTGGTTACAAGAGTAGAGGAAATCAGTACCCCAAGAATGGAGTTGGCCTTGGATTCCATAGGCAGAAGGTTTGGAGAGCAGAACAGGGTGCTAGACTGTATTGAAAACATGAGATATGTCCAGAGAGACTGCTCTGATCCCATGTCTGACATTGAGTGCCTCCATCCATTGTTGGGGGAGCAGAGGCAGCAGGTCCGAGGTGGAGTGACCTGGTCCGAAATGATGATTGGAAGTCATTGGAGAAAAGGAAGGATTTCATATCAACTGCGATGATGGATTCCATGACTTTGCTCATGATTGGAAGTAAGCTAATAGGTCTGTATTTTGAAGGGATCTGTTTTTGCACCTTTTTATGTAATGCAGTGATGTTGACTGGATTCCAAACAGATGGAAGATGTCCTAGGCCCTCGGGCAAAGTATAGGGTGAAAAGGGCAGAAATAGGAAGTGCAAGAGCAGTAGATCAGGTGTTTAGGTCACGTGAGCTGATGCCTGCTTGTGCATTTGCAGAATCAAAGTTAAAGGTTGTCAAACACGTCTCAGGTGCAAAACAAACTTCCAGGAGGAGATGATGACATCAGCACGGGTTTCGGCAAAGCTGTCGAGCTAGATCAGCCAATTCTTCCTGATCGTTTGCAGTGATTACAATTCTGTGTCACAACAATTATTTGCAGGTGCTTGAGGTTTGGTTTTCAAAAATGTACATTTTTTAGCACAGTATATTCAAAATACAGCCCACTCTTAATCTGGAGGAGGAATGCTTTGTGGTTTTGTCGGAATGTGTTTTGGCGATTACACAACAAACTTTGAGGAAGTTTCTACTTCTTACTTTAAATGACAAACTCAGTTCTTTGTCACAGTTGGAGTTCTTGTGGAGCAACTTCACCATCAATCCGTGTGACTGGTTCAACTCGTCATGACAAACCTGCAGTCGACTCGTCATCTCTTCTCTTTTCTCCTGCTATCGTTGCTGCTGCTTCTACTACTTCGTCCAAACTCCGCGACAAACCCAGGTTTTAAAGTTCGAATCACCAACGCAGGACTCCAGTATGGTAAGCACCTTATAAAGGTCTTCTTTCCGGTCTCCTTGTAGCAATTAATTATAATGCATTCAATTTTGGAGACTTGAACTTTATGATTTCATTGCTGCATGTTTTGTTGCACCCTTTTGGGTACACCTGCAAAGTTTGTTCGTTGTAACGTTGAGAGAAGATAAAGCAGTCAGGTGTAAAGGATCCGTTGTGTGAGGGAGCAAAGCGATTGACGGGAAGGTTTGCAAAGGGGTGTCCCCAATGCCATGGCATGGGAATTTTGTAATTTTAACCTAAAATTTATACATTCTATGAACTTTTTTATGCACAATTAAAGCCCTTTCCCTGAAAATGTCTGCTGCTCTTCTTCTGCTCCGATCGGAACATCTGATCATGTCCTTGTTAAAGTGGACATCTCTCTGACCATCCTCAGGGAGCCTGCTCAGCGTCGACGAGTCTGGCATTTCACTCAGGCCAACTGGCACGGTCTTCAAGCAGCCATCAATCATCTGGACTGGTCTCCCATCTCTACCACCTCTGACATCAACTCATCCTGGGAATTCTTCCAAAGTAAATTGCTCTCTCTCATGCACAGATTTATCCCATCTCGTCTTCAGTTGTCATACCCTTCCTCCCGTCCATGGTACACGGAATCTTGTGGTGAGGCTGTTGCCCAGAAACAACTTGCCTTCGTCTCCTGGAAAGCAAATCCAACGGAAGGAAATCTCATTTCCTTTCACAAAGCCCGAAACAAGTGTGTGTCCACCCTCAGGAGAGCCAGGAAACAATATCTCTCCGTTCTCAAGACCGAACTCTCTTATCTGTCTCCCTCTTCCAAATCCTGGTGGCGTCTGGTCAAATCCGTTTCTGGTGTTTGTTCCCCCTCCATCCCCTCCCTTACCTCAAACGGCTACACAGCTGACTCCGCACGTGAAAAAGCTGAATGCCTCAACTCTGTGTTTGCCTCTAAATCTTGTGTCCCAAACCCATCCCTCTCTGTACCCACCATACCCAGTCGTACCCTGCTGCTCCTGGACTCCGTGTCCTTTCCTCCTGACAAGGTGGAAAAGTTTCTGTCAACCCTCGACTCTGATTCTGCAACTGGACCCGACGGCATCAGCCCACGGGTCCTAAAATCCTGCTCTGCTGCTCTATCTCACCCTCTCTCTGTTCTCTTCACCCTCTCTTTTGCTCAAGGTCAACTGCCATCTGCTTGGAAATCAGCCAACATCACCGCTTTGCACAAAAAAGGTGCAAAAACAGATCCTAGCAACTACAGACCAATCAGCCTTCTCCCAATTATCAGCAAAGTCATGGAATCCATCATTGCTTCTGATATGAAATCTTTCCTCTTCTCCAATGGCTTGATCTCTGATCATCAATTTGGTTTCAGACCAGGTCACTCTACTCTGGACATGCTGCTTCTGCTGTCTCAACAATGGATGGAGGTCCTCAATGCCAAACAGGAAATTAGAGCTGTCTCCCTCGACATATCACGTGCCTTCGACACGGTCTGGCACCCCGCTCTGCTCACCAAACTCTCCTCCTTTGGTATCCATGGAAATCTCCACGCATGGCTGGCGGACTTCCTCTCTAGTCGTCGTCAACGTGTGGCCCTGAATGGGTTTCTCTCATCTCCTCTTCCTGTTCAGGCTGGAGTTCCCCAAGGCAGTGTTCTGGGCCCCGTGCTTTTTCTGGTCTTCATCAATGATCTCTCTGACTCTCTCGAAAATCCTCTCTATCTCTTTGCTGATGACTCCACTCTCTGCCGCTCCATTCCTCTTCCCTCAGATCGGCAGTCTGCTGCCTCCTCACTCTCTGAAGACCTGGACAAAATCACAGACTGGTCAAACAAGTGGAACATGTCTTTCAATCCTGACAAATCTCACACTCTTACTATGTCTCTCCGAAAAGATCGACTGGACAACCCTCCCATCTACTTTCTCAACAATCCTCTCCAAGAAGTTCTGTCGCTCAAGATTTTGGGTCTCACTATCTGCCATGATCTTTCTTGGGAAAACCACATTTCCAAGCTGGCCTCCAAAGCCAGTCGCCGACTGGGCATCCTCCGTCGTGCGAAGTCCTTCCTCGGCACACCTGAGCTCCTCACCACATACAAGGCTTTCATCCGCAGCTCAATGGAATACTGTTCTCCCCTATGGGCCGGTGCTCCTGCCTCACACCTAGCTCGGCTTCACGCTGTTGAAACCAAAGCTTTCAGAATTATTGGAATCTCCCGCGATGAAGCTATCTCTGAGGGCCTTTCACTCACTCACCGCAGGCAGGTAGGTGGTCTTTCTGTCTTCTACCGACTCCTCTCCGGCCTTGCACCCCCAGCTCTCTCTGTGCTCTGTCCCCCAAATATTCCTACAGGTCGCACAAGATCTGCCAGCAACCCTCTGATGGTTAAACTGCCGAAATCTCGGCTCTCCGCTCACCTTCACTCTTTCATTCCTCTTTTCTCCCGCCTCTGGAACAAACTCCCTCACTCCCTTCAATCCCACTCCTCCCTCCAGGTCTTTAAAACAGCTGTTCACCACCATCTCTTATCTTCCCCCATCCAAAACCTTGATCTTTTCTACCCCCGCTAATTCACCCCAGATCCACCTTGTTTGAAATTCCAACTTCTTTCCTGGAAGTCCTGGCAGTGTCCATATGTTTTATACCTCTCCCACTGCCCCCTTCCCACGCCCCCCCCCTCCCCCCAAAGCCCTCGCCCTCTCTCAGATCTCTCGATGTCTCCATGTCTCTCGGTCCCTGCTCTCAAATGTTGTGTTTGTGTCCTTCCCCCTCTCTCCCCATCTTGTCTACCGCTCCCTATGTTATATGTTTTATGTGTCGGTTTGTCTTTCTGTGTGATTAATGTTCGCTCTTTCACGAGCCTCGATATTGTATACAAAAAAAAAAAAAAAAAAAAAAAAAAAAAAAAAAAAAAAAAAAAAAAAAAAAAGCAGAATAATCATGTTTTCTTGATGAATTTAAGGTTTTTTTTAAACATGTAACTCCTGAATATACAGACTTGGCATTTAATATGGAATATTTTTTTTGTGGGGGTGAACTTACTTTTCAAGATGACTTAGAACCAAAAGTTCATTGGAATTATGTTGAAATTATTCTAGATTTTGTTAATGTGACCTTTAAAAGAAACAAAAACCACATTTGACATTTCGAAGCAAATAAATTGATCCTTGAAAGTGATGTAAACTGATATCGAACTCAATTCACGGACAGTACTGTGTTAAACTTCTGTACGTTTTCCAGAAGTAGCTCTTTATTTTGCACATTAGCCAAAAAAAATTTCAACAAAAACAAAAGCTAAATTATGATTGGGATTACGGACAGTAAAATTACAGTTCAGTACTTCATGTAACCCCCACGAGCATTCAGGAGAGCACATACACGTCGAGGCATGCTGTTCACGAGATTTGCCAAGGTTTGGACAGGAATCGCTTGCCATGCAGTGACAATAGCCTGCTGCAATTCACGCACAGAGGTCGGCTGCTGGTCCAAGTGGTCGATTTGACGCGTTAATTCTGCCCACAAGTTCTCTATCGGATCATATCCGGGGACATGGCAGGCCACTCCATATGCTCTACACCATGGTCAGCAAGAAAGTGTTGGATCATGCAAGCACGATGAGGCCGTGCATTGTCATCTTGGAAGACAAAGTTTCCTCGAAAGGCTGCACGAGCAAATGGAAGCAATGTTTCTTTCAGAATGACCCTGTACTTGAACTGGTTCAGGTTTCCATTCAGAACAACCAGGTCAGTTTTGCCCCCTGCATGAAAAGCAGCCCAAACGGTCACCCCACCACCTCCAGCTTGGACTCTTGGCACTATACAATCTTCGTTGTGGGCTTCATGCACTTGTCTGCACACCTGGGCGTGGCCATCTTGACGATAGACCAGAAATCTAGACTCGTCACTGAAGGTCACGTGATTCCAGTGTCCTGGCAGCCATTGACGGTGCTCTCTGGCCCACTGCAATCGGCGCTGGCTATGTTGTCTGGTCACTGGTCAGGCGTGGCTTTCTCAGGGGACGCCTGGCACGATAGCCTGCTTGAACCAGTCATTGGTTGACTAGCCTTCTGGATACAGGCACATTTGTCAGTTGCTGCCACTAAGCCCTAAGCCGATTAGCTGACCTTTTACAGCCATGGTGGACTAACCGGTGCAGCTGGCGATCATCTCTCCTTGTGGATCTGCGTGGACGTCCTGGCCTCTGTATTGGAGTAGGGACACCCCTCTGAGCATTTCGTTTCAGGATCGTTGACACCTGACCTTGAGTGATGCCATACTGCCGAGCAATAGCACGCTGTTTCATGCCAGAATTTCGTAAAGCCACCACTCCATGACAAACAGCATTGTCAAGTTGACGGACCATCTCCAGAGGAAGCGGCAATAACTTTTGTAGACGTGCAGCAGTTGTTTTCCACTAATACAGAACGCAACAACCCTTATATACCCGATTGTGAAGCCAATCGTCAAATGTACCTGTCCTTACATTTTGTCACGCCACCTGTGATATAATCCTGTTATTGACTTCTTGCTGTGAAAGACAATCAGTGACATGGTTCTTTCAACAAAGACATCACCGAAGGGTAAAATAAACTCACCAGATTGATATACTGAGTTCAGAAAGTAAACCCGTCAAGAAAAAAAAAATATTCCATATTAAATGCCAAGTCTGTATTTTGGACTTTATATTGCATGCATATAGCACATGTTGTAACGATAAAATATAAACTCACATTTTAAGATAAATTTCGACTGAAGCAGCTGAAGTGAGGCCATGTCTTACTCAGAAATTCAGACTTGAGGTAGATCGACTGCAATGACCTCATGCGATGGTTGGCACGTAGCATGAAGATTTCGGTATGTCGGTGTCCTCGCCCTGGCCAACAGCTTATTTATTTGCGTGCGACTCGTGCATGCGGCTGACGATGTTTGGCTCTGAGCAGGGTTTCCAGATCTGAAAAGTTGAAATATTGTATTGGAACCTCGAAAATATCGTATTTTCATAAACTAGGGCATGCCCGTACTATATCTATATCTAAAATTATATCCCCCCCTCTATTTACATGAAATGGTTTGGTCCATGAAATGTTTTGGTCCATTCGCAACGCCAAAGCGAACGGCGAACGCTTTACATGAAATGGTTTGGTGCATGAAATGTTTTGGTCCATTCGCAACGCCAAAGCGAACGGCGAACGGCTTGCGAGTACAGTGACAATCCCCCCGGGGTTTTTATTAGTTTTAAAACATAGTTTAACGCCAACATAGCGCCAACATAGTTTGCAAACGTGAAATAAATGAATACGCTCTCAAATGTGCCATCCGAGGCAGAGTGTGTCCGCCACGTTCGGCACACGCGATAGTTCGCTGCTCTCTGATTGGTTGAATCGTTTTTTGGACATAGCTCGGTAAGTAATTGTCCGATTAATATGAAACCTTGAAAAGGCACATCCTCGGGTCCCCAGCAATATACCTGGCAAGTTAAAAGTATATCGGACCCGTGGTTGTCGAGAAACAGCGGTCACAGACAAACAAACGTACAAACGTACAAACAAACAGAGATTACTGGAATTATAGATAGATAACGAGAACAATGCAACTGTGTCGCCAATATGCCTCCGCATCGTCCCACAACGGGTAGATGCCATCACTCTGCATTAGTATGGGTAGGTGGTAGGGGATCACGTTTGTGAAGTTTATGTGTTCGGATAAGTTTCGTTTTTCTATCCAAGATGGCTGAGTAACTGTGACAGGTGACTCGCTTTTTTTAATAGCGCATATTGACACACATTTCCCAAACGGCCCGACTAACAGGCTTGTTCCAATTCTCTCTGCACTATTGAGTTCCCGTTCACCGATAATTTATTGTCGATGTTATAACACATAGAAAATAGATATATACTGTCAATTCAACATAAACTAGAACAGTGCGACTGTGTTTCCAATATGCCTCTGCATCGTCCCACAACGGGTAGATGCCATCACTCTGCATTAGTATGGGTAGGTGGTGGTAGGGGATTACGTTTGTGAAGTTTATGTGTTGATCAGATAAGGTTCGTTTTTCTATCCAAGATGGCTGCCATACCACGTGACCTATGACATCATCATTTTCAAACTATATGCAACAGTGCTGTTAGATATTTGTAAAATTTCGCATCGATAAGGTGAGTGGTTTCAGAGATATAATTATTTAATATTTTCCTTAAATCCAATATGGCTGCCAAACCATGTGACCTATGATGTCATAAATTTATTATTTCAATACAAATGGGTCATAGATCATGTGCATGCAATTTCAGATTTTTAGGATAAGGAATTTGATTAAAACATTTTGGCTGGTATACCACTTCACCTATGATGTCATCATTGTCATGCTTTTGTTCCCCGTTGGGAGTACTTGACAATGTGCCAAGTTTCAAATTTTTCCATTCAGCGGTTTCCGAGAAATAATATTTTAATTATTTGCTTTTAATCCAAGATGGCTGCCATATCACGTGACCTATGATATAACAATTATCATAAAAACATTCTGCATGGGCGTCACTCCTACCCTGAAAGTTTTGTCTCAATCGGACATATGGTTGCTGAGAAAAACGAGGTTTAGCCCGTATCGACGGGCGGACGGACGGACAACTCAAAAACATAACGCCTCCGGCGACTTTGTCGGTGGAGACATGAAAATTATCGTAAGTTCAAAAAAGAGCCGAGCGTTGCGGGCCATTGCAAGCATGAAAACCACACGCGGTGAAGTTCAGAGTACTGTTTTATTCAGAGTCAAATGTCAAGATCACCTGAAATATGTAAACTACCGATTAAAACGACTACCCTTACTGCTTGCCAGTGGGGAGGGTGACTGTGACCATTGGAGGACTAAAATCAATACCCGTTAAAGGGTGGATGAGCTCCCTTCGGGAGCCAATGGCTGTCCAGTAAGGAGATGGTGTCTCTTAAAAAACACCTATCCGGTTGGACTGTTTTTTTAGGTAGTAGATTGTAGACAGCACCCGCTCTGGGTGGTACTACCGTTCTGACTTAGGAGCGTTAAAGTGGTGCCCAGAACCATCTTTCACTCTCCTTGTCAGGATTGCTGCTCTTACTTTCTGTCTCACTCAAACTATAGCTACCTGGCTATAAAGTGGTGCTAGCTTCAACCTCTTCCTTGCAAACAAACATCACACACTTTTCATCATACACTTTCATTCTCTTTTATTTAAGGCCCGGCCTTGTTGAAGACTATATAGTCCATGACTGGAGCCTTCAACATAAAAAGAGGAAAAAAAACATTTATGAAGTCAGAGTGAAAAATTTTAGACTAAGTTGTTTTTCATCTATCTATAATTCCAGTAATCTCTGTGTGTATGTATGTATGTATGTATGTATGTATGTATGTATGTATGTATGTATGTATGTATGTCTGTGACCGCTGTTTCTCGACAACCACGGGTCCGATATACTTGAAACTTGCCAGGTATATTGCTGGGGACCCGAGGATGTGCCTTTTCAAGGTTTCATATTAATCGGACAAGTAGTTACCGAGCTATGTCCAAAAAACGATTCAACCAATCAGAGAGCAGCGAGCTATCACGTGTGCCGAACGTGGCGAACAGACTCTGCCTCGGACGGCACATTTGAGAGCGTATTCATTTATTTCACGTTGGCAAACTATGTTGCCGCTATGTTGGCGTTAAACGATGTTTTAAAACTAATTAAAACTAATTTGCGATTCTTTCGCTTTCCTGCGCGTTTGTGCATGCTATGGCGATTTCTTTACCAAACTCCGCAAGCCGTTCGCTTTGGACCAAACCATTTCATGTAAATAGAGGGGGGGGGATTGTCACCGTACTCGCAAGCCGTTCGCTTTGGACCAAACCATTTCATGTAAATAGAGGGGGGGGGATATAATTTTAGATATAGATATAGTACGGGCATGCCCTAGTTAATTCAATGATGTCAAGCAGTTGTGGTTGTGTTTACTTGCTAAATCGAAGGTTTTTCAAGTATATTGGTTTGTCTTGTGCATTATTCTGTCCATCTGTTTGTCTGTCTGCTATTCTGTCTGTTTGTCTGTCTGTCTGTTATTCTGTCTGTTTGTCTGTCTGTTTGTTATTACTTGGCCAAAATTTTTTTTTGGACAAGTATGTTGATCACTCCTGTTTGTGTGTGTGTTTGTTTGTTTGGCCGCTCACTTATACTTGCGTACAGGTCACAATTTTAAATCGATCTTCACGAAACTTAATGGTAGATTTCGTGATCCGACAAAATCCTTTATTTTTGAGGTCAAAAGGTCAACATAGGCCAAAGGTCAACCACTTTTCTCAAATTACTAAAATCCTCAATTTTCATCTGATTGACTTGAAATTTGAATAGGATTTTCATATCAGCGAACTGAATTCAACCACCAACTATTTCTGAGATCAACATAGGTCAAAAGGTCAACATAGGCCAACGGTCAACAACCATTTACAATTTCTAAAATCCTCAATTTTCATCCAATTGACTTGAAATTTGAATGGGATTTTCATATCAGCGAACTGAATTCAACCACTTTTCTCGAATTTCTAAAATACTCAATTTTCATCCGATTGACTTGAAATTTGAATAGGATTTTCATGTCAGCTAACGGAATTCAATCACCAACTATTTTTGAGGTCAACATAGGCCAAAAGGTCAACATAGGCCAAATTTCTAAAATTGTCAATTTTCATCCGATTAACTTAAAATTTGAAGACGATTTGCATATCTGTTCACTGAATTCAACCACCAACTCTTTTTGAGATCAAAATAGGCTAAAAAGTCAACATAGGCCTAAGGTCAACCACTTTTCTCAAATTTCTAAAATCCTCAATTTTCATCCGATTGACTTGAAATTTGAATAGGATTTTCATATCAGCTAACTGAATTCAATCACCAACTATTTTTGAGGTCAATCTAGGCCAAAAGGTCAACGTAGGCCGAATTTCTAAAATCGTCAATTTTTATCCGATTAACTTAAAATTTGAAGACAATTTGCATATCTGGTCACTGAATTCAATGACCAACTATTTTTTAGGTCAACCTATGCCAAAAAGGTCAACATAGGCCAGATTTCTAAAATCCTCAATTTTCATCCAATTGACTTGAAATTTGAATGGGATTTTCATATCAGCAAACTGAATTCAACCACCAACTATTTTTGAGATCAAAATAGGCCAAAAGGTCTACATAGGCCAGTAGTGTAATAATGTTGATCCTGGGACACCTCCAAATTCCCATTGACTTACATGTTAATTACGTGTACTCATGTTTCAGTCATAGCACTTTAATCCTGGGACACCTCCAAATTACCATTGACTTACATGTTAATTACGTGTACTCATGTTTCAGTCATAGCACTTTAATCCTGGGACACCTCCAAATTCCCATTGACTTACATGTTAATTTTCCTCTCTCCTCATTAACCCAAAGCACCTCTATTTCTCTCACCCTGTTCTTTACGAACCTTCTCACCTTTTGACATGCTATCCTTATTCATTAGACCACTTAAACACCTGTGATCCTTCTGACCTTATGGACCTTTTAACCTTTTACTCTTGGTTCTTTTTCAAGATATTTTAACTGAGCTAAGATAAAATGGTAAACCTCCCTCAATGTTCTTGCACACCAGTTTTTCATTATAAACAGAGACTCAACGAACATGAATGTTTTACCTGAGAAACCAGTTTTACTCTTCTCTTGCCTGAAGCAAAAATATTATGTCTTAGTCAAGTGATATTTTTAAACATTAAATCCCATAAAGAATGTTAATTCCCTTCCTTGAAGGGACACACCCGGAATTTTCAAGAAACTCATTGCCTCCATAAAACCACCTTTAGAGGCCATTTTTCCCCGCAAGCGGAACACGTAATTAGAGGTTGGCCTTTTTCGGGAACTGTGGTTGTTGTTGGTTTTCGGTCCCCTTTTTGAAGCAATGTTTTACGGCCGGATGCCCTTCCTGACGCCAACCCTTTTTGCCGCCTTTAACGACAAGCAGGGAATTACCAGTGAACTGGTACTCAATGATGTCATTAAATTTCCCCATTCCAGCTATATTAACGGAACCCCACTTGAGGTGGCTTCATTTGAAAAATGTTTTCCAACGTTGAAGATGGCATTGAGTTTGAAGCTTTTTCGCAAGACAGGTAAGTTTTTTTGGTTTTAACGATTAATTATTCATTGTTTTATATAGAACATGATTAACAATTTATTGTCGTTTTTAACAGCCTCTCAATAATTACTGTTTTTTCTCTTTTTTTAACAGCCTCCCATAATAAGATGGCTGGGTGTTTGGACAGCCTCTGTTCTGGACAGTTTGTCTCAACAACAGAACAAATGACTGACAACGAATTTCACAACCTTGAAGTTCCAAGGAGTGCTAATTCATTCCCTACCCATGTGAGTTTAAAATTTTCATCTTGATAAACTCTATTTCTCTGTTAGATTCAACTTTACGTATTGCAAATTTTACAGTTTCTCGCTTTGTTTTCCAACAGAACATTACTTCAATCGCTGAGATGATAGTTGAGATCGATGATCACAATCACGACCACGACCATGATCACAACTCTGATTGGGGTTATTTTGAGATACCTGCGACCTGTGATACCCTAAATTTTCATCTCAGCAGCATTTACACCAAACTCAACTTTTTGGAGGTATGTGTATGTGTGTGTGCGATTCATAATACTCATAATATTCATTATTTTAAATCGTTGAGGTATATAACATATTTTTCTCCTTGTCCCTTGTATTTAATAGAAAGAGATTCAAAACCTGAAGACATCTGTTGAACCAACCTTTGACTTGTGCTGGGAAGAAATTGATGACTTGTGCTGGGGAGATGTTGAATGTATACCTCAAGAAAAATGTTTTGTGAATATAAAGATTTTGTTTTCAATATTATATGAATATATTTGCTTTGTATACAACTATTTAATAATTAATTACAAAACGAGAATAAAGGAAAAAGGAGGAGGGAGGTGCGTTCCCCACCCTTGATTCCCCCCATCCCACCCCTCCCCTCCCCTTGTGTGTGTGGGGAAGGTGGGGGTGGGATGAGGGGGGATCAAGGGTGGGGGACGCACTGGGGGTGGGGGATGATGGGTGTGGTCTGTGTGGGCGGGGTCTGTGTGGGCGGGGTCGGTGTGGGCGGGGTCTGTGTGGGCGGGGTCTGTGTGGGCGTGGCTTATGATTTTTAATTTATTTAATTTTTTTTTTTTTTTTTTTACCACTAATTAAATTAGCTAATCTGGGTGGGGTGAATAGAAATGTTGTTTAATGAATTATTAGCTTTGTTTTATGTAATTCTTGTGAATAAAATGCCCCTAATATTTCTTCCCCATTCATATCATTTAATTTGTAAGTCCAAGGAACTGTATCCATTACATCAATGATTTTAAATAATTCACGAGTCCATTTTTGTGTATAACCTTTTTCAAAATGGCTTTTCCATTTGTATATTCTTACCATATCACCAACTTTGAACTTGGGTTTTTTCAAATTAATCTCCATTTCATATTTTAATTTTGTGAATGTTTCTGATGGTTTTGATTTTGTTGATGAATGAACTGTATTATTGTATTTATCAACAATATCCTGAATTAAATACACCCATTTTTGAGAACCGAGTTGTGTGAATTTTTTATATAATTTTTCTTTTAAAGTACGATTAAAACACTCAATAACAACTGCCTTTCCTTCATTAAAGGTACTGTATAATTTAATACCCTCCCCCTTAAGAAATTTCATGAATATTTTGTTGTAGAACTCTGTTCCCTCGTCAGTCCATAACTTCTTTGGTTTTCTTTTACTTTTATTAAATATCTGTTGGAAGGCTAACATCAGAGTATAACCTCTCTTGTTTTTCAAAGGAACAACCCAAGCAAATCTACTCCTCAAATCAATTACGGTTAAAGCATACCTGTATCCCTTATCATTATTCAATTCAATTAAATCAGCGGACCAGATGTGGTCTGTGTCTTTTGAATAAACTTTCCTTCTTTTAAACTTTGTGATTATAGGTTTGTGTAATTCATTAACCAAAAGCTCCTCAGTCTTGATGACATCATTAGAGCTTAATAGTTTTTTGAGGAATAACCAAGACCAAGTTTCAATTTGACACTTATCATTTTTTTTACAATAAACCGATCAACTTTCTCTCTCAATGTAGGATTTCGTATCAAGGACAAATTATACAACATTTCTCTGTCTTCTTCATGTTTTTCATCCAATGTAGTGGTATTCCCATAAGCAATATCATGCTTCATACACACTTCATCAACCCTATTTATAGGTTTAGACCAAGGTTTAGGATTGTCAGCCACATCTAATCTTTTATCCAGGTTTGTTCCTGGACCACAGAAAGAATACCCTGGAAGGTGTAGTTCCCCTGGAATTCCAGTTGTTGTAAATTTGCTACCTGACAAAAACTTTTGTATGTCTCCTCCACTTTTAGGAGAGATGAATTGACACTTTTTAGAGCCACACACTTGACATATTCCTTTTTGATAAACTCTATTATTTTTAGCTTTAACATACAATACACTTTTAGATTTAGTTTTCTTTTTACATTTAAGACAATAACTCATATTTATTTATCAGAAAAATTCCGACAGAGTATCAAAACCTCTTTGGTTTTCAACATATTGTTGAGGATATGGGATTTGGCCTCCATCCATATCCGCTTGTAAATATTCCCCTATTTCCCCAATACTCCCCAACTATCCCCAATCCCCCATTCCCTAGTCCCATTGTCTGTAAACAACACTCTGTAGAACCGAACTTCCCCTATTTCCCCCATTAAATGTCGCACCCAGGTTCACCGCATCTCACGTAGACAACTATAGGACATCTTGCTAGTTATTCTTAGTCTATGTCAGTTAAGGACTCGTTTCCATTAATTCTGACTCTTCGTTGCACCAGAATGTGATTGTATGGCACCATTAGTAAGTTTAGGACCTCCCAATACCTCCCCGCATCTCTTCCTCATGGAACAACAACACCAACAACAACAACAGCGGCGGCGGCGCGGGGAGTGCGCGTCCTCACTCCGGCTTGGTTAGCCGCCATTGAACATGTGCTCCGACGGGGTTACCACGCAGGGGCTCACTGTCAGCTCCTCGTCAAGGGCGGAGCCCGGTAACCCCCCGCACCCAATAAGAAGCGGCGGACCGATTCCATCTGGGGCGGAGCTAATCAGCCGAGGGCGTGTCACTCCCCGCTGGACATGCGCAGGAAGACGGAGGTGACGTCAGATGCGCCTCAGCTTGGAGAGAAAAGGACGCCACCTCCAGCGCGACGATACCTCCCCGCATCTCTAGACCGGACCGGGTCGATTCTGCCCCTGAGCCAAGGTGCACCTTGAGCTATCGACTGCCTGCCCTTCCTTGCCATCAATCCCTGTGTGAGCAAGTCTTGTCCCGTTTGTCTGTGGTCTGTCGGGAATAAGATAAGACTGTGTCTAAGTGCCCATCTTGCTGTGCTTTACCTCTTGCCGTGTAATCTAACCGTTCTGCATAACCAATATTATATCCTCCTCCGGAGGTCTTGAGAACTGTACCCCTTGTGTCGTTGCCTTAATCCCAGCTGTTGTGTCCTTTCCTTCATTGATTTAGCATAGCGCGATTCGGCCAACGTTCGAGTGTAATCGGGTAAACTGCGAACACGGCGGCCATTCCGCTCGGCCCATCATAACATCTAAGTCGTGTCGGTAACAATTGGTGTCGGGAAGTGGGATTGGACCCGAAGCGCGGTTAACGCGCTCAAAATTAAAAGTGACCGAAATTTGATTGTGTTTTACAAAAATAAAAACCCGAATTTTGAAAGTCGCGCTATGGCGGATCAAGACGGCTGGGTTCCGGTAGAGGAGAGTGAGGCAGGGTCGATCCAGGACCAAATTGAGGGACATGAGGAGAGCGAAGCAGTGAGGGTTGCAGGGTCGCAAAATGGCGTCGTCGCGCACGAGGTTGCGGGCGCGCAAAATGGCGCCTCGCACATAGCTACGGCGGCCGCACCCGCTGCACAAGTGGGAGAGATGGCCCAAATGCAGGCCCTCATGGAGCAATTTATGGCGCAAATGCAGGCGTCCCTCAAACTGCAGAGTGAGCAATTGGGGGTAATGGGAAACCAAATGGGGGTCATGGGGGGCGAAATGGGGTCCAATAGCGAGAAATTAAGGAATGACATGGGAAACCAGATCGGGGGTTTAAGGAATGACATGGGGGCCCAGATCGGAGGGTTAGGGAGTAGAATAGAGGGATTAGACAATAGATTAGGGGAAATACAGGAGGGGTTAATGGGGGTAGAAAACAGAATGGCCGTTCAGGAGAATCAAATGGAAGGGATGAAAAAGGGGTTAGAGGGGTTAGAAAACAGTATGGAAGGCAAATTGAGGGACATGAGGGACCAAGCGGAAAGGGAAGTTAAACAAATGGGGCAGCAGATAGAGGGGGTCAGAATGGGGGTAGAAACTAAACTGGATGCTCACAGGGAGGAAATGGAGCAGATGAGGGTGGCATCTGGGCAGGAGATGCAAGTGATGGGAGAAGAGATCAGAAGAGGGGTGAGTGACGAGGTCGGAGGAGTGCACGAGGAGGTGAGGCACTGTAAGGAGCACATGGAGAAGGAGGTGAGAAAGGGGACTGTAAAGTTACAAGGGGGCATAGAGGACCTGACGCAGGAGGTGGAACAGCTGATGGAGGGACAAAAAGGACTAACGGAGCAGGTTCAAAGGAACACTGCGGTATTAGGAGGGTTAAAAGCGACACAGAAAGAACTAAAAGACGACTTGATAGCGACGAAGAGGGAATGTCAGATGGTACGTGAGGGACTGACAACGAGGTTGGACGAGGTGACAGAGGTAATGGAGACGAAGGACCGGCAGGTGAGGACGCACATGGAAACAGTCAAGGTAGCCTTAGGGGACGAACTTGAGGAGACGTACCGGGAAATAAAAGAGGTAAAGCAGAAATTAGAAGAAGTGGAAGAAGGGGTGAGCGAAATTAAGAAGCGACGGAGAGGGGATAAGAAAGAGATAAAAGAGGAGGTAAAAGAATTGGTCCAAAGTCTGTGTTTGGATCGTGATGATGTGCTCATTAACCGGATGAGGGATTCGCAGGTGATGGAGGAGAACCGAAGAGGAAGAGGACCCGGTGTAAGTGGTGACCAATATGGTCGTGCGTATGATGCGCCAGGTGATTTAATGAGCCTGGGGGTCGAGATGGATCCGGGTGTTCGTGAGAGGCCGTTGGTGAAGTGTGCGACAGGTCTGGTGTGCGAAAAAGGAGGTGTGCGAGAAAGTTCGACTCTGGGGTGTGTGAGGAAAAAGTGCGTGCCAAAGAGTGAGGGTGCTGGCGAGAGTGAGTCGGTCGTAGCGCGTGTGCGAGGGAGCACATGGAAGCGCGGTGTGGTAAGTGTTACAGAGGGTGTGACGGGAGAGTGTGCGCAAGAGTGTGCGCGAGAGAGGTGTGTAACGGACGGGTGCATGAGGAAAGAGTGCGCTGTCAAGAGTAAGGGTGAGTGCGCTGTCAAGAGTGGAGGTGAGAGTAGTAAGAGTGACACGGAGCGTGAGTTGGTTGTGACAGGTGAGAAAGGAAGCACACCTGGAATGGTAGAGCGTGAGTGGGAATGCACGCTGGAATTGGTAGTGAGGCACGTGGTTGGGTGTGCGAGTGAGAGCACACCTGTGATTGTCACAGAGGAGGTGACCGAGGAGGGGGCGCGAAGAGGTGTGTTGGTGAGGTGTGCGAGCGACGAATGTGTGCCAAGGTGTTCGGTGGTCAGGTGTGTGACCAAGTCGGTGAGCGGAATGGGTGTACCGAGGTGTGTAAGGAAAGGTACGAGGAGCATGGGGACAGCAGGAGGTATGAGCAAGAAAGGGGTAGCGTATGCTTGTGAGCATGCAGGTGAAGCATCGACGGTAACCGGGTTAGAGGTTAGAACGACTTATAGCCGACTCGGGCCCTCGGTGCGCGTCGGGCAGCTTCGCGTGCCGCGAGGACCAGCGGGGATCCGAACCACGGCGGTTTCGAAAGAACCGCCGTACGCGATCCACGCTGGGCCTCGCTTTGAACGGCCGCGTCCGTGCTCCACTAGGCGGAGCGGCCAGCCCGATAGGAAGGGTTGTCATGGCGACCACTTTTTGTTGAGGCATTCCGGCAGGTCGAGATCGGGCCATGGGATGGCTCCACGCCGAGGTGGTGCGTGGGATCTCGGCCCGGGTAAACCTCCTTCCCTGCACCGAATGCGGGACGTATCCAGCCGCTGGCACCAAACAACCCGCATTCATTGCTCGGCTTTACGAAGCCGGGCTTTGGACAGGAATTGGCGCACCGAGAGGCATTAGTGAGTAGACTGTGTGATGAGGTTAGTGTTTTGGCCCCAAAATTAGAAAAAAACAAAATTTGATGATTGGCAAAGGATTGGCAGTAATGATTGGCAGATGATGGGTAGTGATTGGCAAATTTTTGATTTGTTGAAATTTGATGTGCAAAATTGGTAGTGGGAGATGCCCGATGTGGTGGGATGGCAACTCTGTCATCCCTCAGAAATATGGGGCAAATGCGCACTAGCTTATGGGGTTTATGGCAGTGAAAACTAGCCCGGGTGGGTTAGGTTATATTGTTAGGGATCTAGCGAAGATGACATTAGGTGACGTTAAGATTAGTTAGTGACTGATACCTGTAGTGGGGACGCAGGTAGTTTAGTGTGGATGATAATGACGAGGGAGCGCAATAGTTTAAAGGGACGACTGGGAAGCGCAAGTTTCAGAGGGGAGTAGTTAGATGAGATGATGCCGTGTGGTTGAGAATTGAACAGGTGTGATTGCACAGGTGTGCAACTGGACAGGTGTGTGGAGCAGTGTATGAGTAGTGAGTGTTGTGGATCAGCGCGAATGCGCTTGGGGAGAGAAGGGTGCAGGTGGCACCAGGTGTGAGAGCACAGGTGTGCAAGTACAGGTGTGTGGAATATATGGAGCAGAGAATGAGTGGTGTGGAGAGAGTTGGAGTAAGTGGTACGGAGTGGTGTGCATGGTGCGAAGGTGTGAATGGGGGAAGAGTGGACCCCTTTCACGAGTACCCGGGGCGGGTAGTGTAAGTGTTAGGTAGAGGGTATAGGTAAATTGTGGTTGGATATTGGCATTTGTGGTGCGGTTGCAGAATGGTATTGTGGATGGGTGCATTAGTGTTGTGGAAATGGCTGGGCGTGTAGCCTGTTAGTGTGTGTAGTTGGTTTGGGCACTCCACCACTGTGAGGATGTCGGCCAGGTGAGGCCGCAGGTGGGCTCTGGGAGCCGTTAGTGTCAGTGGGTGCCTGAGGATCCCGGTTGTGGATCGGGCAGCCCGTGCCAGAGAGGGCACTGAGGGGGTGAGAGAGCGAGAGGGCCTTCCCCAGTTAGTTAGGTTAGGGTGAGGAGCAGGTAAGCTCGGGTGGCAACTACAGTGGTGGAGGTGTGCAGGTGGGTAGACCTGCTGGGAGAGCTACACGTCACAGCCCAGAAATTGTGCGAGGGCACCGGGAGATGAATCGGGGGAGTGAGACCCCAAATTGAAAAGCACCACTGTTTGGTCAATGGGAATTGGTTTTTAGAACCCATAGTGTAAGAGGGCCAATGGTTTGGCAGGAGAAAGACCCCGGGTAATGTAAAGTTGTTAAAGTCATTTAGGAAATAGTTAGGATTGATGAACCTGTCGCAACATACGCAGCCACTTACCTGAGGTGATGATGATGACTCCACACCTGTGTTCCTTTGTTCTGTGTTGCAGGAAATGAGAATTGCTGTTGGATTTGTGAGACGCATCACGACGTGGATGAGACATTGGGGTGATTCCATCTCTCCCTCCTTAGGAGGGACTGATGATGAATTGGTGATGGCAAATTTTGATGTTGAGTTGGAGATGGCAAATTTGATTGGTTAGGAGGGAGAGAAGACGAATTTGGTTTATGGGAGGAACGGGGAAGACAGTAGGGACGTTTGTTGATTTGTAAAGTAGATGTTTATGGGTAGTGTTGTGTTTTGTGGATACAGTAAGGGGTAAGGGAGGGGCAATGTAGGTTACCTGGTGGGGGTGGGGCGTACGGTAGGAACGTACCTGTCTCACCTGGTTCCCATGTGCCCCCAGTGTGCATTACCTTATATTGCGTGCACTTTTGCGCCCTTACCACCTTACTCACTTGTCTTTTCTTTTGTCTCCCACCTCCGAGGATCTGGCTTTGGGGCAGAGAGAGAGGAGAGAGAGGTGCTGGCTCCGCAGTTGTGGGCCTGTACTTTCGCTGCTTGCTGCCTGGATCGATACACCATATGGACCGCAATTTTTGTGGCCGCCCACCATGGACCGCAGTTCTCTTGCGGGCAAGCACCACCCGTTGATGGACCTATGGGTCAACGTGGCACCTATGCCATACAGGTGAACCACTTTTAGTTGGCCCCCTGACACCACAATACAGAAATGGACGCGGTTGGCGCCTTTCTTTATTTTTGAAAGAAGCCAGAAGGCCAAGTGCACTTCAGGAAGGCAAGACCAGCGGCAGAACATCGGCCGGCTGCGACACCACCGGTGACGTTGAACACTTTATTGGTGCACCGGATGGTGCTGACTGTACATGATGGGGTGGTGCTTTTGGTGCTTGGATGGGGTGCTCTGCACATTATTAAAGGCCATAAGGCCACAGGGCACTCGTGGGTTGGTGTATCGATGCTGGCATGCGTGCTCTCTCTATGCATAACATCTGCATGTGTTCCTCCAAAAACAGGTCCTGGATCGTAGTGTAAATATCAGTGTAGTCTTGTGTAAATAATGCTCCCTACCGGCTGTATGTTTAGTTTGAGGATTCTTTCCGCGATTCGGTTATCCTGTGGGTGTGTTTCTGTGAGGAGAAGGGTGCAACGTCGCAGGGGGACATATTTACTCATTTGTGAACATCTGTAAAACTGTCGCACTCAGGGTTGAGTTAATAGTAGAGGGAACTACATCTGAGTGCCACACTAAAGTAAGTAAAAATTTATCGGGTCGGGACGCCCCGAGGTAGAGAAGGGTGCAATGTTGCGGATATGGGATTTGGCCTCCATCCATATCCGCTTGTAAATATTCCCCTATTTCCCCAATACTCCCCAACTATCCCCAATCCCCCATTCCCTAGTCCCATTGTCTGTAAACAACACTCTGTAGAACCGACCTTCCCCTATTTCCCCCATTAAATGTCGCACCCAGGTTCACCGCATCTCACGTAGACAACTATAGGACATCTTGCTAGTTATTCTTAGTCTATGTCAGTTAAGGACTCGTTTCCATTAATTCTGACTCTTCGTTGCACCAGAATGTGATTGTATGGCACCATTAGTAAGTTTAGGACCTCCCAATACCTCCCCGCATCTCTTCCTCATGGAACAACAACACCAACAACAACAACAGCGGCGGCGGCGGCGCGGGGAGTGTGCGTCCTCACTCCGGCTTGGTTAGCCGCCATTGAACATGTGCTCCGACGGGGTTACCACGCAGGGGCTCACTGTCAGCTCCTCGTCAAGGGCGGAGCCCGGTAACCCCCCGCACCCAATAAGAAGCGGCGGACCGATTCCATCTGGGGCGGAGCTAACGAGCCGAGGGCATGTCACTCCCCGCTGGACATGCGCAGGAAGACGGAGGTGACGTCAGATGCGCCTCAGCTTGGAGAGAAAAGGACTCCACCTCCAGCGCGACGATACCTCCCCGCATCTCTCGACCGGACCGGGTCGATTCTGCCCCTGAGCCAAGGTGCACCTTGAGCTATCGACTGCCTGCCCTTCCTTGCCATCAATCCCTGTGTGAGTCAGTCTTGTCCCGTTTGTCTGTGGTCTGTCGGGAATAAGATAAGACTGTGTCTAAGTGCCCATCTTGCTGTGCTTTACCTCTTGCCGTGTAATCTAACCGTTCTGCATAACCAATATTATATCCTCCTCCGGAGGTCTTGAGAACTGTACCCCTTGTGTCGTTGCCTTAATCCCAGCCGTTGTGTCCTTTCCTTCATTGATTTAGCATAGCGCGATTCGGCCAACGTTCGAGTGTAATCGGGTAAACTGTGTGAACACGGCGGCCATTCCGCTCGGCCCATCATAACATCTAAGTCGTGTCCGTAACAATATACATTTCTATCTTAATTTTTAAAACACAAAGAATCCTCAGGAATGCCTTCACTCTCTCCTCCATTTATTTACAAATAAAAACTAACTAAAGTCAATAGCATCATCAACCACATAATCTTTTCCTTCTTCTTCTTCTTCCCCACTTTCTCGTGTAAATCTCCTCCCTGAAATTGAACTCATCTCAGCCGTTTTTAAAACCAATATCTTCACAAGAGTCATTCTTTCTTTATTTTCCTCTTCGGTGCGTTGAGATTGATTTATTTGCTGTAATACATTCAATCTTTTACGAATCTCACTGATTTCCATCTTTTTATACTTTTCCTCCCTGTCCTCCTTCTCCTCCTTCTCCTTCTCTCTTTCCTCCTTCTCTTCTTCAACTCCTTCCCTTGCTACCCTTGAGCTTGAGCCCCAAAGAATATTATACATGTACTCATCTGGATTTTCAGATATTCTTGTATCTATAATTATTTTTTTCATAATAGGATACCAATAAGATTTGTTGACGATTTCTAAAAGAGTTTTATATTTCATAACTTTGAGAAGTTCATTTTTATTTAATATTTTTAACAAGTCTCTATTTGTGGGTTTGACAATATCAGTATAAGGCCAGTTTTTAATAACAAAATGTCCATGGATATGTTACAATTCGTATGGTATGTAAAACCGAGCCCCCTTTTCTTGTAGGTATCCCTGAATACAAAAATTATAATTCTCTTGTAGTCTTCTTCCTGCCATTTATGTATCAGAAATATATGTGAGATTAATATTATGACAGGTAATACCACCCCATCTTCCCACTACCAAATCGGTTTGTATTCCTCGGCTTTCTATCCTTATCTCATTACCATCCTTCTTTGTTATATAAACTATTGTTTTGCTGTCATATGATTTTTTATTCTTAAAATCATGTATTCGTTGTTTACTAATTGTACTTCCACATAACTCCTCATCCTCACCAAGTGGATAATATTCTTCTTTACGAGACTGATTCAAATCATGTAGGTCTTCTAAGTTTATTGAAAAATACCAATTATACCCGAAATCAGACATATCATACCCCCATTTATTAATTCTCATATTAACTATATGTCCTTCTTTATAAAATTCAATTGTAAGTCGGTGGTTAAATTCAATGAGGAAAGGTGTATGGTTAGTATAACCAGGTGTTGTGGTTGTAAATTTTACTTGTTTCACAAAACGTGCTGTTTTCTTTAAAGATATATATTGTGATAAATCACTGAATCTAATCAAGTCATTCGCATCTGTAGGGTTTGGATAATTGATTAATTTATAAGTATTCTTCATATTAATATTTTTACTTATACTATATTTTTGTCGTTCAGCCTGTGCCTTTGTATAATAATTTGATAAATCAATATCCTGAGAGGATTTTCCAAAGATAGAACCATCTTTTCCAACATAGGTCATTTATATTAGATAAAAAATGATATCATAAAAATTTTCATTATTGTTGAGTTGAAATAATACATATAAACATAATTGACCACAACATTTAGAATTAATTTCTTGAACTTGGAATGTTTGATAAACACCATTCTGTAAGAATTGTATTACTTCAACAGGTGGTGGAATACCATAACTATCAAAATAATATTTATCCTGACCATTATGAATACAAACCCAATGAGTACCATTCTGTGTGTCTAAATTCATAATAATATTCTTTGTATTCTTATTTATATGTATTAATTCATCTCTCATACAAATAACCACATTATCAATTTTTAGTATTTTACAATACTTAGCTAGTTCTATATTTGACGTTGTATTCTTTCCAAATTGTTTAAACCATTCATCCATTTATTTATGAGAAAGATACAATCCATTACCCCGTTTAGTTAGTTTAACACCCGCTTGAGCGATAGAGGAAAGCATTTCTCCAACCAACAATCTAACTTTATCAGGCAGTGGGTGAGTAAAATCCACAATTACACCACTTCCACTAATTTGTTTCTCCAACTCCTTGTTATGTCTTTCCAATTCTTTTTGAGCTTTTAGTTGTGCCTTCCTTTCGTTAGCAGTTTTTACCGCTGTTGAAATACCACCAGTCAATGCTCCCGCCGCACTTAAACCAGCAAGTAAAGGAATTAGAAACGGGAGAAATCCTCCACTCGTTTCCCGTGTTGAATATTTCTTCAACATAGGTTTTGTCATTTTAATTTTAAGTGAACCAGTATCATTTAGTGTTTTTACTTGTGTGTGTGTGAGTAAAACATCAATTCTTACAGCTCCTTTTCTTTGAATTGTATTAACATTAATAATACAAGGCTTTTGATTTTGAATACAAGATGTTAATTTATTAAGATTGATTTGATTAACATATACCCCAACCATTTATTTATGAGAAAAAACCTATGTGATATTAATCATAACACCATTATCTGTATTAATCTGCAATTCTGTTTCCTCCAAAAGTAAACAATAAGCATCAACTTCTTCATTCTCTCCTCTTTCAATGTACAGAGAAGTATCTACTCTATTAGACTTTATAGTTTCCTTTTGAGAACTCAGGTCAATTGAGTAGATTGTATAAAGTTTTTGAAACGCAACCATATCCAAAATAGGATCATTATTACCATTACTTTCACACACCTTTTGGTAGGACTTGTAGGCTTCCCCATAATCATTTTTTTCCCAATCAATTTCCAATCTATCTCGTGGGTAAAATGTGCCATCAAGAGAAACCCGAAGTTGTTTCACCTTGGCATTATCACACAACGCATTATTCTTATCAGTACCTCCATCTCCATCTGGTTTCTTAAAAATGAGCCATAGGTATCGTGGTTTTCCTTCCAGTACACCCAAATTCCAAGTGTAGGTAGTGTGTTCCAGTTTAACGTGTTGACATCTTCTTTTAAGGTATGATACATTCAGTGGTTTCTTTGAGTTAAGTCTTCTATTTAACATCTCTTCCGTTTTAAGATTAGGAGTATATTCACTGATATACCAACACAAATCATTAATAACAAATTTATTGTTGTCTCCAAAAGCATTTTCAACCCCAAAAAGCAACCTATTTACATTATCATTCCTTTGTAGTTGAAATCTAATTTTAAGACCATACAAAACTTTGTCATAATCACAAAATCCAAATATACCTTTCAGAGGTACTGCTACGGTAAAACTATTCTCTGGTTTTGTGTCATCATTATACATTGCCTTCCTTTGACTATAACCAGGGTCAGCATTTGTTCCCGTTGACATATCAGGAATAAAACCTTCAACAGCTCCCTTACCCATTCTATCACTAAACGAATATAGTGTAAATTTCATCATTTCAGATGTAGCAGCGACATAATCAACTGCTTCAACCTCTTGTGTTCCAATATAGAGACGGACACTATCAAACATTTTCCAGAAGAAATCATTTACGAGTGTAGCATTAGTATTATTCGCAGCCTTAGTGAATTTAAATTTACACAGCAAGAAACTATCAGCTATATTCAAGTAAGTTTGTTGATTATTTATTTCAAAACTTTTTGTTCCATTTGAATTCCAGTCGATTCCTGTTATAGCATTCACCTTAAAATAATCTTCCTTTTTAGTGGAGTTTGAAATGATAATCGTATCATCCAAATCATAGATACTATCAATCGCTTCCATACTTGTATTTATATAGCATTAAAATTGTTGAAACCCTGACCCAAGTATTTTAATGATTTTTTGTCGTTCTTGTGAAGATAGTTGAGTTTTACCTTTTTTTATTTCTTTGATTGTTTGTAATTTATGAGACTCCTTTTGAGCATCTTTTATACTCTTTATAGCACCCGCAACTGAACCCACGGCAGAAGCAGTTGAACCAATTAGATCTTTATGTTTAAGGATGGTTGAACCAATACCCATTAGAGTATCAATTATCCCATCTCCTTTATTTCGAAATTGATGACCTACACCTCGTTGTCTCTTAGGTTTATAGTATCCTTTACCCACATACCTTGTATAGTATGGTGAAAGGAACATGCCCTCCCCTGTAATTATTTTATATTTTCCCAACTCGTGTTTTCTCACAATAACCATTATTTATTTATTGAAAAACTTCACGTAGGTGAATTCTGATGGATATAATTTCATCATTAAAGGATATCATACGATTATCTTGGTCGGTTATCCTAAAATTTACTCTGTATATGGTTTTTCCTGACACAGGTAAATAGACAAGATTTTTTGGTTCCATATTAAATTTATAACCAATCGGGGTTGAGTATGCACTGAATGAAAATATTGTATTTGTTCTTATTCCATCGTTAAAAGCACCATCAATCAAATCACTATGAATTAATACTGAATTTATACCAGAGGATATTTGAATGACATTATCACTGTAAAACGTCCCGTTAGTTTCAATCTTTTTTGAAGAGAAACCCAATAGCTCTCTGAACGAATTTTCAATCGTGAAATCAACTTTATAATTATTTTTAAGTTTAATAGTTGATTTTGAAGTGTGTTTTTGAATAGTTATTACAATATTTTTTGGTTCATCACCTTGTTCTTTCATAAGGCGGGAGACTTCTGAAGATATTTGAGAAATCTCGTAAGCTCCGGGCGAAACGGTTATAGTTTTATATCCACTTCCTGGATTATAACTAAACTTGTTGTTTTTCTCTGTGATATTAAACAAGGTATTATAAGTTTCCATCGACAATAAAGATGCCTCATATTCTTTTGTGTGGTCAAGTTGTAGTGGGTAAGGGAATGATGCTGTGTAATCACTCGTTGTAAAATCAAAACTAAGAATTGTGCTTCTCATCTTATTTAATATCTAATAAAATATCTTTGTATTGACATTTATTAATTATTTTCATGTTCATCAACTGGTCTAAAATGGCTGAGGCTTCATTAAAACAATTGTTGTTTCCAGCCTTCTTACTACCCAACAGTAATAATAGTCTATTAACTAATTGCGATGGGTCATTTGGAAGAAAGCTAACACCCGAACCAAGCTTACTTAAAGCATCAATAATATGTTTCTCCTTCTCATTCTTCTTCCTTTTACCAGCAACAGAAACTCCATAATCAAGTGTGTTTAGTAAATCAATATATCCCCTATCTTCCTCTCTTTCCATATCAAGTGGTTCCTCAAAATATTTTGAACCATTTAATCCAGAGTTTGTTAGAAGAAACATTAATCTTGGAGTTAATTCAACATTTGGTTGAGTAGAACTTAAGAATACCAATTTATCATTAAATATCAATACCTTTTCTTTCACAATATAAAACTGTGCTGGTTCTTCTGTTGGAATGAGACCTGCTCTGGTTTTTGAACCCACCGAATATTCATTGTTTTGAAGAGCTTCCACAACATAATTAGGGGGTTGATTTACCTCCTCAAGTTTCTGAAATAATCCTTCATCATCATATTCTAATTCTCCAAGTTCTTGCTCTGTCATTTGACTAAAATCTTTGATCATTTGAAGTTTTTTTGGAGTAAATTCTACTGTGGGAACTGCAGGTGAGTGTTGAGTTTTCAAAAGTGGTTTAAAGAATTTCTCTTGTTTTCTTTCAAAGGCTTCTTCACCAGTTAGTTTCTGTCTCCGTTTCTTCTTTATCTCTTCCTGTTGTTTAACAACTTTTGAAACCAACTCTTGATGTTCTTTAAACTTTCTTGCTCTTTCTTCGGTATTCATTTTCTGTATTTATTTATTGAAAAATATCATTTAGTATCTCATCTTGTTTCACAACAATATATTTATATTTTCCAATCGTGTGTTTCATATAATTTTCAAATTCCTTCTTACTACATAATGTAGAGCAATTATCTCTCCAAAAATTATTTACATCTATTGAATTTAACTTAAATAAAATAAAAGTATTGGCATTGTTTCTTATTGAACGTCGAGGGAGTTGAAAATATGACTGACTAAGATAAATACAATTACAAGAAGAATGTCTCCCTCTTGTATAGTAGCTGTCCATTACTGTTTGGTTTCTCTCATTAACACAATCATCAAAGATGACGAGGTTCTTTTTTGATTTATCTAAATCTTGAGGTGAAGGTATATCATCCGTATTATCACTGAGAATACAAGTTATGGGTTTCGATTTTGATTTCTGTGTATCACAAAATAATTGTATTATATCTTCAATATTATAATCATTTAGTTTGTTTTGAAGTTTAAATAAACCGATAATGTCTTCCTTTTTAAGACCCGCATTAAAACCCTGTGAGAGTAGTTGATACTCGGGTTGAAAACTTGACTTTGTAAAAATTATTAAATTATCATAATCTAAAAAATTAGGACCAAGGAGCATCTTTATAAGTAAACAGGTTTTTCCACATCCGCTTGAACCAACTATTAGACATCTCAATGAATTTGGAATGTTTTTATGGTTATTAAATTTTATCTTATTTTCCCAAACGGGTAAAAAATCATTCATTTATATATTTGAAAAACAAGTCATCTAACTTTTTTTGAGCTATTTTAGAAGCTGCATATTTTATCCTGAGTTCAGGTTTAATTTTAAGATAATCCATTATTTTATTTATAAAGTATCTTGCATTAACATTTCCATTAAAATTATTTTGAATCATAAATAACAATAAACCCTTATACATTTCCCCAATACAAATAGTCTCTTCCCTTGTAAGAAATGGTGTATTATCACCATAATACTTAACATTCATCTCTCTTATTAATCCTATAAAGTATTTCATTTTTGGTTCTAATTTAAAAGAGTTATATATTTTTCTATATATTTTTTTATCATCAATTAAAATTAAATCACAGAAAATACATTGTTTATATGAATCCTCATTATTAAGCCCTCTTCTATCACAAGCCGGACAATTCTCTAATTTATCATACTAGGGCATTGCCCGTACTATATCTATATCTAAAATTATATCCCCCCCCTCTATTTACATGAAATGGTTTGGTCCAAAGCGAACGGCTTGCGAGTACGGTGACAATCCCCCCCCTCTATTTACATGCAATGGTTTGGTCCAAAGCGAACGGCTTCCGGAGTTTGGTAAAGAAATCGCCATCGCGTGCACAAACGCGCAGGAAAGCGAATGAATCGCAAATTCGGTTTTATTAGTTTTAAAACATAGTTTAACGCCAACATAGTTTGCAAACGTGAAATAAATGAATACGCTCTCAAATGTGCCATCCGAGGCAGAGTGTGTCCTCCACGTTCGGCACACGCGATCGTTCGCTGCTCTCTGATTGGTTGAATCGTTTTTTGGACATAGCTCGGTAAGTAATTGTCCGATTAATATGAAACCTTGAAAAGGCACATCCTCGGGTCCCCAGCAATATACCTGGCAAGTTAAAAGTATATCGGACCCGTGGTTGTCGAGAAACAGCGGTCACAGACAAACAGACGTACAGACGTACAAACGTACAGAGATTACTGGAATTATAGATAGATGGAGAGTCTGGAAATTCTAAATATCCTTCTATCATATTTATATAGTTAATTTTTACTTAAACTAAACGCAAGTTTTTTTTAACTAATAAATACAATGTTTCAAAACACAAAAGACAAATTTCAATCAATCTCTACTTCGGTGGAAGATATAGAAAAAATATGTCAAAGATGTTAAATTGAACAAAGATAAATATGGAAATTTTTGGGTAAAACCAGTTATGGAAAATAACATGAGTCCCTCTATTTCATTTAAAGGAAGAGCTCTAATTATACCTGGAAAGACATCCATTAAAGTAAATCTAACAAAAGTTTCTCCTCTACTCCTGGCAATTTATTCAAAGCTTGAAAAAGTGATCGATAGTGATACTTTGAAAAAGAATGACAAGACCATTAATAATTCTAGAGGAGACATTTGTATTTTCTTTAATAATCCAAAGGGTGTAGATCTAAGTAAAATGAATGATGTTAATATTTCTGGTGAAATGTCATTTCGTTCTATGATAGTTAGAGATTATTTAAAGATAACTTTTGATATAAAAATTGTAGAGATTGAATCTGTTAATGAAAGAAAGTATATAGATATTGATGGGAATATTTTTCTTGCTAATTAAATATGAGTCAATACAGCAGTGAAGATTTTATTATTTCATTGGAAGATTTTATCATGACAAAGATAAAGGCCAATAAATTGACAGAATGTGTTTGTACTCCTTATAATGAAAAAATGATCACAACAAGTGTTGTAAACCAGATTAACAATATACTGGATGAAGACCTTCTTCCTTTGTTTAATCCAATGACAACATATAGTGTTAAAGAAGCTGCGGTTGAAGAAATAAAAAAGGAACTTCCAAGTTCAATTCGACATAGTATTGTATGGCTTTTGTATCTTAAAAAAATTGTTAAGAATGTTGAATCATCAGCGAGTTTGGATCTCATAATCAAGACTGAAGTTCTTAAAACAATTGAAATAGAGACGTTCAAGCTTAAAGATGCCAAACTAATTTGTTATCCACAGCCACAACCGCCACCTAAAAGTACTTCATTGAACTCAGATGATAGTTATGAGAGTAGCTTTATTGATGACTCTGAGTATGATTCTGAGTATTCATGTGATAGTTATGGCTCAGATGATTCTGAGTATTCATGTGATAGTTATGGCTCAGATGATTCTGAGTGAAAAAGTGTTTTAGTTTAAGTACAGCGATATATAAAAAGGAGCTGTAAAGCTCAAAAGTGTTTTACTTTAAGTACAGTGATATATATAAAACACCACGTTTTCTCACGCTATAAATATGGTTTATTGTGATACTTGCGAGAAGGAAGTAAAATATTATAAACAACATATTCTCACCGCAAAACATACATACAACATTTTTAACAAACTTTCCCCTCTTCCACCTGAAACAAAACACTGTTCTACATGTAATAAAAATATCCTCAAGAAAGGCTTCAAAATACATCTTAAAACAAATCTACATTTATCAAATTTTATCACAACTAAAAACTCTGATGGAGCATTCAAAGGACATATTAAAATAAGAGTCTTTAACTTCAAACCTCCTGAACCAGAGTCTATAGTTGATGCTGTAGAAATAGTTAAACCTGCTGTTCAAACGTTGATTGAAAAAACACTAAAGGAAATGAAACCACTTAAATTTTATATGGGAGTAAAATTAGAAATGACAAAGGATGAAGGAGTTATAGATGCACCATACATGAGAACTGAGCCACACTTTATATCTTCATATCAAGATTTTAAAACATCAGGAGTCTATGATGAACTTATTAAACAAGAGCAAGATGTGGATAATTCAATCGTAGGAAGTGGATTCAATATAGGAAAGATTATTTACATAGACATTCATATTCTTAAATCAGATCCTCTAAAAGCTTCTTCTTACATTGATTTACCCAGTGTTATCAAAAATAGAAAAGCAGTTATCAATATCAAAAATAAAGATAATAAATGTTTTCTCTGGTCTATTCTAGCACACTTACATCCTCCACATTTTCATGGTGAAAGAGTATCTCATTATAAAAAATATGAGAATACATTAAATACGAAAGATCTAAAGTTTCCTATGGCTTTAAATGATATTCCTAAATTTGAAAAGATGAATAATTTATCAGTTAATGTTTATGGTCAAACAGAAACAAACAACATTCAGGTTTTAAAGCTTTCTGACAATTGTAAACAAACTCATATTAATCTTCTATATTTTAATTCAGAGGAAAATTCACATTATACATACATCAAAGATCTTTCTAAATTGGTTCGTACACAAGTATGTGAAAGAACAAATAAAATATATATTTGTACACGTTGTCTTAACTTCTTCAATACACAAGAAAGATTGGATAAACACTCAAATTATTGTGGTGAACATAAATCAACGGTAATTAAAATGCCGAAAGAAGGCTCAAAGATTTCATTCAAAGATGAAAAGAAAACAATAAAACATCCATTTGTTATATATGCTGATTTTGAAAGTATTCTAGAAAAAATAGATACTGCTTCTCCAGATCCAAAACAATCATACACAAATAAATATCAAAAACATACTCCTTGCGGTTTTTGTTATTATATCAAATCATCCGTTGGTGATGAATATTACAAGTTAGAGGAGTATAGAGGCTCAAATACCCCAGAGGAGTTTGTGAAACGACTAGAAAAAGACTGTGTTCGATTAACCAAGATAATGAGAGAAACCAATAAACCAATGTCCTTAACAAGTAAAGAAAAAAGAGAATTTAGACATCCAAAGGCTGCCTGTCATATTTGTGAGAAGAAAATTGGTAAAGGTCTAAAGGTTAGAGACCATTGTCATCTCACTGGTAAATATAGAGGTCCGGCTCATCAAAGTTGTAATATTAATTATCAACTCCCCTCTTTCATTCCTGTCTTTCTTCATAACAACGCTCATTATGATACACATCTATTTATCAAGGAACTCTCAAAGACTTCTGGAAGTATCTCAGCAATTCCAAACACGGATCAGAAATACATTTCATTCACAAAAACAATTCACACATCTCCTATTACTCATATCAGATTTCTTGATACATTTAAATTCATGGCAAGTCCATTGGCTAACTTGGTTCAAAATCTAAAAGAGTTTCCATGTCTTTCAAAGTATTTTTCAGACAAAGATTTACTAACACAAAAGGGAATTTATCCCTATGACTATATGGACTCATTTGAGAGATTCAATGAAACACAAATTCCTTCAAAAGAAAATTTATATAATAAATTAAATAATAGTCATATACCTGATAAAGATTATGTACACGCACAAAATGTTTGGAAAAAATATAACATCAAGAATCTTGGTGAGTATCATGATTTGTATCTCAAAACTGATGTTCTTCTTCTAGCTGATGTCTTTGAGGCTTTCAGAACAATCTGTCATTCTGGATATGGATTGGATCCTGCTCACTATTACACTGCTCCTGGTCTTGCTTGGAGCGCGATGTTGAAAATGACAAAACAAATTTGGATTTAATAACAGATGTTGACATGCTCTTGATGATTGAAAAGTCAAAAAGAGGTGGAATTTCACAAGTCTGTTCAAAGAGATATACAAAAGTAAATAACAAATATCTTCCAAATTATGATTCAACAAAAGAGAGTTCTTACTTAATGTACTATGACTCAAATAACTTGTATGGTTGGGCAATGTCTCAGGCTCTTCCTTATGGAAAACTTAGATGGGTAAAGGAAAAAGACTACAAAAAGGTTTTACAAGATGTATGTATCTCTACACAAAAAGAATTGGATGATTCAAAGGTTGGTTATTATTTTGAAGTTGATTTGAAATATCCAGAGGAACTCCATAACCTACACAAAGATCTCCCATTTGCTTGTGAAAAGGAAATTCCAAAGAATGAGTGGTTAAGTGATTATCAACAATCATTTAATGTAAAGGGTAAAGCGTCAGAGAAGCTTCTAACAACACTATACAACAAGAAAAATTATGTTCTTCATCAAAGAAATTTGAGACAATGTCTTTCAAAGGGTCTCCGTGTTGAAAAGATACATAGGATTCTAAAGTTCAATCAAAGTTATTGGTTAAAAGGGTACATTGATTTTAATACACAAAGAAGAACAGAGTCAAAAACAGATTTTGAGAAAGACTTTTATAAATTGATGAATAATGCGGTCTTTGGTAAGACCATGGAAAATGTGAGGAAAAGACAAAATATCAGACTATCAACATCTTGGAAACAAGCATCAAAATTAATTAATAGACCGAGTTTTACGAGAGTTGAGGTCTTTACTGAGAACTTTTGTGCGATCCATTTGATTAAAGAGAGTATTGAAATGGACAAACCTATTTATATTGGAACATCAATTCTTGATTTGTCAAAGTCATTAATGTATGATTACTTTTATAATAACTTGAGGAAGAAATATCAAAATGATGTTAATCTACTTTATATGGATACAGATAGTTTTATTTTGAAAATTAATACTGATGATGTTTATTCAGACATGAAAAAGGACATTAATATCTATGATACAAGTAATTATAGTCCAGAGAGTGAGTTGTTCTCTTCTAAAAATAAAAAGGTGATTGGAAAGTTCAAGGATGAATTAGGAGGAAATGTTATGAGTGAATTTGTGGGATTGAGGTCCAAGGCTTATGCTTATAAATATATTGTGAATAACGTTGAAAAGACTGATAAGAAGTTAAAAGGTGTAAAGAAAAATGTTATCAAAGAAACAATAAACTTTAAGGATTATTATAACTGTTTAACAACAAAGAAAGAAGAGTTTAGAAAGATTAATGGAATAAGAAGTTTTAACATCAATTATATACAGAAGAGATAAATAAGAAAGCATTAGGAGCTTTTGATGATAAGAGGTTTATTTTAGAAAATGGGATTGATAGTCTCCCTTATGGTTATATAAGTATATAAGTGATAAGATATATATAAGTGATAAGATCTATATAAGTGATATATATATTAGTGATAAGATATATATAAGTGATAAGATATATATAAGTGATAAGATATATATAAGTGATAAGCTAATGGGGTTAGGGATTTTAAGGGCTACCGCCGCCTTTTTTATTAATATATAAATGATAGAACCAAGTATCAACCAGACTAAAGAGTGGAGGTGTAATCAACCTTGGTATATAAATGGAAAACATAATGAATGTGAAAAATATCAAATAGGTATAATTGAAAAGGCAACTGGTAAAAAAGTTCACAAAACAAATAAGAGAATTAATTTAAATACTGGTGAGTTGGGTAAAAAAGATGGAAATATTTTTGAGTGGACGGAAAACTTTAATGGTTGTCAGGAAAATATATACTTTAATTTAAAAATGGTATGTGGCACTGGAGGCACCCAAACAAGAACATTGAGGGAGGTTCATCATTTTATTTTAACTCAGTTAAAATATCTTGAAAAAGAACCAAACTCAAACATATACTTTGTCAATATATTAGACGGTGAAGAGAGTTGTAGGAGAATTAAATTATTTCCCACACATAAACAAATATTTGTCGGGTCGATGTTTGAGTGGGTTATATTCACCAGATGATATTAAGAGTAAAAGGTTAAAAGGTCCATAAGGTCAGAAGGATCACAGGTGTTTAAGTGGTCTAATGAATAAGGATAGCATGTCAAAAGGTGAGAAGGTTCGTAAAGAACAGGGTGAGAGAAATAGAGGTGCTTTGGGTTAATGAGGAGAGAGGAAAATTAACATGTAAGTCAATGGGAATTTGGAGGTGTCCCAGGATTAAAGTGCTATGACTGAAACATGAGTACACGTAATTAACATGTAAGTCAATGGGAATTTGGAGGTGTCCCAGGATCAACATTATTACACTACTTAGGCCAAATTTCTAAAATTGTCAATTTTCTTCCGATTCACTTAATTTGAAGACGATTTGCTTATCTGGTCACATAATTCAACCACTAATTATTTGTGAGGTCAAAAGGATGCTCTACCGACTGTCATTCTACTTTGTTCTATTTTGCCAAGTGTCGTTCTATGAGTTATTTTTCATTACTTGGCAAAAAAAAAAAAAAATTTTTGCAAGTATGTTGATCACTCCCGTTTGTGTTTGTTACTTGGCAAAAAAAAAAAAAAAAAAAATTGCAAGTATGTTGATTACACCGTTTTGTGTATTTGTTTGTGTTTGTTTGTTTTTTTGGGGGTTTTTTTGTATACATGTTTGTTTGTTGGTTTGTGTGTTTGTCTGTCCGCTCACTTATACTTGCCTACAGGTCACAGTTTTTAACCGATCTTCACAAAACTTCACCAAACGGTAGAGTTTGTGGTCGGAGAAAATCCTATATATCTTTGAGGTCAAAAGGTCAACATAGGCCAAAGGCCAACCACTTTTTTTCAAATATCTAAAATCCTCAATTTTCATCCGATTGGCTTGAAATTTGAATAGGATTTACATATCGGCGAACTGAATTCTTTTACATATCGGCGAACTGAATTCTCATATCGGCGAATTTGCATATCGGCATATCGGCGAACCAACTCTTTTTGAGATCAGCTTAGACGAAAAGGTCAACATAGGCCAAAGGTCAACCACATTTTTTTGAATTTCTAAAATCCTCAATTTTCATCCGATTGACTTGAAATTTGAATAGTATTTTCATATCAACTAGCTGAATTCAACCACCAACTATTTTTGCGATCACCATAGGTCATTAGGTCAACATAGGCCAAAGGTCGACCAATTTTTTTCGAATTTCTAAAATCCTCAATTTTCATCCGATTGACTTGAAATGTGAAAAGGATTTTCATATCAGGTTAGTGAAACCAACCACCAACTATTTTTGAGTTTAACATAGGCCAAAAGGTCAACACAGGCCGAATTTCTAAAATTGTCAATTTTCATCCGATTAACTTAAACTTTGAAGACGATTTGCATATCAGGTCACTGAATTCAACTACGAATTATTTTTGAGGTCAAAAGCATCTAACCCCTGACTATCTCCTCTCCTTCTCCCTCCTTTGTGCTTTGAATATTTCCCTATTGATTCTTCTTTTTTTGCAATTGTTTTTATGTTTTGCTATGCATTATGTTTTGCACTCTGTCAAAGCGTCTTTGGGCTTCCTGAAAAGCGCTATATAAAATAAATGCATTATTATTATTATTATTATTAAAAGGATGGTCTACTGAGTGCCATTCTACTTTGTTCTGTTTTGCCAAATGTCGCTCCATGAGGGATTTTTCCTTCTGTCTGTTTGTCTGTCTGTCAATCGTCTACAGGTCACAATTTTAACCCAATCTTCACAAAACTTCAGCAAATGGTAGAGTTGTTCATAAGGAAGAAGCCCATTGCTTTTGAGGTCAAAGGTCATCCTAAGGTCAAATTTCTAAAATTGTCATTTTTCATCTGATTGATTTGAAAATGAAACAGCAATTGCATAGTGCCTTATTGAATTGGGAAAGCAACTGTTTTAGGTCAAAATGATGAGAACATTCCGATGTTCTCATCCCAGCATCCAGTGTTTTCATGGGTGAAACTGCACACCAGAGTAAGAAAAACTTTGTGAAATGTAAACTGGAAATCGAAGGTCCAGTACTTTTTGGACTTGTCAGAATTTATCGTTTATTTATCGTTTACAATAATTATCTTACGTCTGGAAATCCTGGTTCTAAGTTATATCATGTCAGTCAACCAATGAGAAACATCCAACGTTTCGTGGGACAATGCTTGTAAATGGGACAGCATTTGTCATTGGCTGCCACGTACTTTGAATAGCGGCTGTCGCCAATCAAACGCAATGAGATAACGGTTATGATTTTTCATGCAGGATCGACGGAAACTGTCCAAAGGCCGACAGAAACCTTGTCATAACATGAAAATCTATGAAAAACTTCGACGAGATATTATTTGGTGAAAGCGGTATTTTTTGAAGGTGGATGGAGGTTATGTTTTCACCACTATCTGTCTGTCTGTTTTTCTGTGAGCACTATATCTCAAATAGTTGTGGACGGATTCTGGTAAAACTTGTTGGACAGGTTGGGTGAATGCCAAGGGCGAATTGATTCAATTTTCGTTAAAATCCGGATCCGGATGCGAGAAACTTTTAATTTTTCAAGTGACTCTTCACCATTGAAAGATGGGGCCAAAATCGATTTATAGCATGATACTTCAAAAGGTTGTGGATGAGCTATGACAAAACTAGGTGGATGAGTTGGTTACTGGACAAGAACAAGCCCATTTGATTTTGGTTAAGTTTCGGATCCAGATCTGGCCTATCAGTGGGATACAAAACGTAAACTGTTCAGCCTGGCGGAGGTTTGCTCTCTACCGAGTGTTGTTCCAGGTAGTAATACAATTGGTAGGCTGTTCAAGTATACAAAAAGCGATAGTTTACCGCCAAAAGTAGTATAAAGTTGGCAACTAACTAAGCCTTGACACTCAATTGTGATGGCCATATTACGCAAGGTATTAGGTTAAGGAAAGCATGGAGAAATAAAAAAAAAGGAAGTGTAATGTGCAAGAAGGGAAAACGTGCAAGACTTGTGGGTCAAAAGTTTCATTATTTTTCATGTAGAACATGAGTGATGGGTCAATTTGGCTTACAGGATGGCCTCGACCCTATAGTCTAGACTGTAGAGGTATGTGCACTCACCTCTAAGCTGTCTAACCTGGGTTCAAACCTCAACCTAACAATAAACCATCGGCCCGGTGTTTCACAGGCAGATTGATTCATCATTGTGTGTGCTGTCCCTTGGGTGGGGGTTAACCTGGGTGTCTCATCTCGCGGCCTTAGTTGGTGAGTTGGTGGAGGTCAAAGATCCCACGGTGTCCTTCGCGAAGCTACAAATTATAAATTGAACAAAAGCCGAACTTCGCAAAAAAAAGAAAAGCCGACACCTTGAACAAATTATAAATTCCTTCTCTGACCACTTAGTCAAACGTCAGGCCTGACAAGCCAAATAATTCTGACGAGCTAAATAATGGGCCAAATAATTCTCCTGGCCAACCCCTCAAGAACATGGGAATAATTGTGGCTGTTAAAAAAAGATAAAGAAGAAGATTATGGTTCGATTCATTGTTATGAAATGGAGGTTATTTGGCTGGAGGAAATGGCATCTGTTAGCTTATTTCGACTTACCTCCATTCCCATTTCCATGCACCTTTCCATTGCAATGCAAACCATGGTGACTGTCCATGTATTCGTATGTTCTGCTGTCTCGCGTTTCCTGCGGCCGCTTCCCGCACTGCGTTTGAAAAGCTCCATACGCAGGCAATGCTTAACATTCAACCAGAAGGATCCCTGGAGGCTGTCGGATGAATTACATCCCGGGACTGTCACAAGATGCTGAGGAACTCCATATAAGCTGAGGAACTCCAACTGCTTCCAGACGAATTCCTTTGAGACTGATACCTTGGAATCTGGAGAGCTTGATCAATGCCATAACCATGAAGCAGCTAAATAAGTCGCAAGAGCTGATTGCATCTACAACTAGAACGGCACTCAGTAGAGAGCATACCTCCACCAGGTGAACAGTTTCTGGTTTTTTATCATGGAGTAGACCAGAAAATCACAATACAGAATCACATTTAATCAAAATCATCCGTCCACATCTTTTTGAGATATCCTGCTACGTATAGTTTTTGGCCCTATCTCCCAATGGTGAAGAATCACTTAAAAAATTGTAAGAAAATAAAAACGTCTTTTGAGATTTTTCTGTCTCAATCCCACAACAAATAAAATACACAATTACAACAACCTATACTACAAATCTACAACTATCCCGAATATATACATCTTCATACAATAATTGTTACTATTGCCACATAACAAAAATGTCGAAATATGTCGTGATGGCAATCCGCAAAAGGATTGTGGTGTTGTGTTGTGGTGTCATTCCTGCCTTGTCGTTCCTTCCTACCTTGCTTGATTGTTTTTTGGGGGATTCCATTCCTTGTTTTTTTTTTTACATGTTTGTTTCTGACTTGTATCACCTGAAAGACGATAAGATTATATGTTTACCATCATTGGTAGGGAGGTACGAATACGAGTCGAAGCTCAAATTCTAATGTTACAGCCTAATACAAAATAAACAAGAAAGAGCAATCAGAGATTGCAGACCCTCACCAGGACATGCTTTTGGTGTTTTTTAAAGCTTTTGCGTTAAAACAAATATGGCGGCAGAACCACGTGACTGATGACGTAATCGGTTGTTTTTTTTCTCCACCAATTTATCCCGAGATGACGTTCAATAAATTTCATCTTGATCGGATGAAGTTTTCTACTTGTCGAATTATGACGTCATAATGGAGGACCCTGCGACATCATCATTAACATATGTTATTCCCCATGGAAAGTTCTTTACAATGAGCCATGTCTAAATTTTTTCTATGCAGAGCTTTCGGAGAAATAGAGGTGCAACATTTTTTGGTTTTTCTAAGATGGCGCCCGTACCACGTGACCTATGACATCATAATTATCATTACATTTTTTCTCAGGAGGAGGTGCAACTATGGTGAAAATCTCCTGTTAATGGGACCAATGGTTGCAGAGAAAATCATATTTATTCTGTGCGGACAAACAGACAAACAAACAAGATATATGTCATGCATAGCACAATACTTGCGAAATCCCTAAAATAAGTTGTTGGCCTATGATGACCTCAAGAATAATTGGTGATTGAATTCAATGACCTGCTATGCAAATCCTCTTCAAATTTCAAGTTAATCGGATAATAATTGAGGATTTTAGAAATTTGGCCTATGTTTACCTTTTGGCCTACGTTGGCCTACGTTGACCTTTTGGCCGATGTTGACCTCAAAAATACTTGGAGGTTGAATTTAGTGACTAGATATGCAAATACTCTTCAAATTTCAATTCAATCGGATTAAAATTGAGGATTTTCGAAATTTGACAAAGTTGGTGACCTTTTGACCCCCAAAACAATGGGCTTCTTGTTTATGACCATCTCAACCATTTGGTGAAGTTTCTTGAAGGTTGGTTGAAAATTGTGACCTGTAGGCGACTGACATAAAGACAAACAGACAGACAGAAAAATGGACAAACAGACAGAATAACGCACAAGACCAACCAATATACTTGAAAAATCTTCGATTCGACAAACAGACAAACAGACAGGCAGACAGACAGACAAACAAACTCAAATGCAATACCCTGTCCTCTGGTGGGGGTAATAAAAACACTGCTTTATCACAAAGACATCAAACAAAATGTGAAATGCATGTAGTACACACAACCCTCACTTGTAACAATAAAAAAAATGTAATTCATTGCCTGTGTGTGTCTTTTTTTCTTTTTTTTTTGACTGCTCAGCTAAAGACACTGGGGTTTCCGTCCTGTCTCAAAAATTGAAGACTCTGCATATCCCAGACATGAGTGGAAAAAAGGGCGTGTTCTCCTATAAAGTATACCAGTAAGTACAAGCACTCCTTCACAAGGATATCATGAATTTTTGGCTAAAATGATCAAAATCGATTTATTTGGAGAAAAATGATGATACGAAATGGAAACAGTCCACCCCTCCATCGATGACTCTTTAGAATTCTTTAGAAGTATTTATTACTAGCTGAAGTACCTGGTGTTGTCCAGCTATATTCAATGAAATGTGTATTTAAATATCTCCTGCATGACAAATTGGGGAATGAACAGATTCCGTTAATAGCTTGCATACATATGACCTCAACATATGATCTTCACCAAACATATTACTCGATCAACAACAACAACAACATGCATTTTAAGGCCATTTTCCCTGCTAGAGCGGGGGTTAGCGTTGCGGTCCCTATGACAATCTTCTCCATTTTGCCCTATTTTCTGCATCTCTCCTTGTTAACCCCCTTGCCCGCATTTCTTCTTCCACCATCTTCAGCCAAGTCTTTCTCGGTCTTCCCCGTCCTCCACTTCCTTCTACATTCATTTCCATCACTCTTCTCAACCAGTCACTTTCATCCTTCCTCAACACATGACCAAACCATCTCAACCTGTTCCTCTTCACAGCATCAATCACAGGCAATATTCCCATTATCTTTCGCAATTCATCATTTGTCTTCCTCTCTCTCAACGATACTCCGCACATCCATCGAACCATTCGCATTTCCACCCTTTCCAGCCTTCGTTGCTACTCTACGTTCATTACCCATGTCTCGCTCCCATAAATCATAACACTTCTCACACATGCAGCATACACCTTTCCCTTCAGCTTCAACGACACTCCCCTCCTCATCAGCACGCCACTCAGTTCCCGAAACTTCTTCCATGCACAACTCACTCGAGCAACCGTTGCCGAGTCTGATCCACCTTCTCCATTCAGCATGTCTCCGAGGTAGCAAAATGGTTTCACACCTTCCAGCCTCACGCCGTCTCCAAGATCCAACTCAACATTTCCTCCATCTGCAACTCCCTCTGTGCACACCTTACATTTGAATGTAGCTGCCACACTGGTTAATGACCCTCTCAGATCACTACAATTTTGATGAACCCACTCAGCGCACATTGCACATTGAATGTAGTTCACTCCGACACCCTTCCTGCACACAGCACATGGCCACTTCCCAGTTCTTTCCACCTCATCACATGCTTTACCACTTGCCATCACCTTCGTCTTTCCGATATTCACCTTCAGACCTTTTGTCTCCATACATTCCTTCCACTTGTTCATCTTTTCCTTCAGTCCATCCATACTTTCCGCAATCAACACCAGATCATCTGCATACAACAACTCTCACGGTAAACCCTCCTTTACATTCTGAGCCAGCACCTCCATCACAGCTACAAATAGTAGTGGACTTAGTACCGACCCCCTGATGCACTCCCACCTTCACCTCAAACTCACCACTGTTCCCGTCCTTCGTCCTTACAGCTGTGCGCGCTCTTTTGTACATTGCCATCACTACTCTGATCAACCATTCCTCCACTCCTAACTTCCTCAATGCCCATGTCAATACTTCACGTGGAACCCTATCGAATGCTTTCTCCAGATCAACAAACCCAAGAAACAGCTTCTTTCTCTTCTCCATGTACTTCTCCTGCAAGTGCCTCACAATAAAAAGCGCATCTGTTGTGCTCTTGCTGGCATAAATCCAAACTGCATTTCGTCGATCTTCACTTTCTTCCTTAACCTCCTCTCCACCACCCTTTCCTATACCTTCATTCCATGCTCCAACAACTTTATCGCTCGGTGCGAGCCACACTCCAGAGGGTCACCTTTCCCCTTGTATCGAGGGACGAGGGTACTCAGTTCCCAAATCACTGGAATGCGGCCTTCTTTCACCACCAGATTACAGATCTCTGTCATTCTCTTCACACTCGATCGCTCCCGGGAAAAACCCAGGCTGTGTAAGTAACATATTCACTTGATGCCTGAACACAGAAGTGTTTTAATAAGCCTGTGTAAAGCAATCTTTTTAATAACAGGTGCACATGTAAACACTGACATGATTAAATTTGTGTTGTTGACAACAAATCATGACAACCTTAACATACGATCTTCACAATACATATTACTCAATCGCTCCCAAGAAAAAAACGCAGGCAGTGTATAAGCACAAGATCCTATTGAGGCCTGAAGGCCAATTATCTGGTTTTATTATATATCTGGCCAATTATCTGGTCAATTTTTTTTTATCCAAACATAGCCCGAGACCTTCCTCTGGATGAAAGAGGAGGCCATGCAAATGCATACAAGTTCATACAGGTACAAGTTCAGTCACCTGTACCGAGTAAAGTAAATCATGTTTAAAATTCTGTTGGGCGCACCAAATTGAACCATGGCCACAGACCTCTGCAATGGATCTTGGAATGAAAACATCTGGACTCGTTTGACGCCGGATCCCAGACTGATCTTGGAGCTGGGATAATAAATGGTGGGCAGCTCGCCTGGCAGCTTCAGGAGAGGGTGAGATGTGAAACCAGAAGGAACTGCTGCGTGCTGAGGCACATTTCATTTTTAAACCAGCATCCAGTAACGAGGGAATTGAGACTGCTGCATGCGAATCGGGACTGTTTCCATGCATCCAAAGCCCTGACTGAAGAACCAGCTTCGACCTGTGATGAGCTGGTCATTTTTATCTACTGGCTGGATACCCGATGAATGCTGCCTTGCTGGTGTCTCGGAGACGACATCCAAGCAGCCATCACCTCTCTGGTGCATCGAGACAGTAAGCCGCCTGTTCATTTCATTGTCTCTCTCTCTCTCTCTCTCTCTCTCTCTGTCTCCCTCTCTCTTTCTCCCTCTCTCTCTCTCCCTCTCTCTCTCTCTCTCTCTGTCTCTCTCTCCCTCTCTCTTTCTCTCTCCCCCTCCCTCTCTCTCTCCCCCTCCCTCTCTCTCCCTCTATCTCTCTCTCCCTCTCTCTTTCTCTCTCCCCCTCCCTCTCTCCCCCTCCCTCTCTCTCTCTCCCTCTCTCTCTCTCTCACTCTCTCTCTCTCTCTCTCTCTCTCTCTCTCTCTCTCTCTCCTCTCTCTCCTCACTTCAGCTGCTGGTATGCATTTTTGGTTCTTAACAGCAGGCAGTTTCCGAATTCAAAGTGATTCAGTTTGATCTGTGGACTCGGATTCATCTGTTTCCTTCGGTGATACCAAGTTCACCATGAGAATTTGCAACGAGACTGGCACGGCCGGATTTCGATCTGTACACACCTGCTGGACAAGACCGTTTGAACGTGTGAACAACCGACCCCTCAATCATTTGCAACCTGCTGAAGTTTAATTTAATTAAGGAACTGGTTACCTGAGATAGGTTACCACCCTTGAAAGTCTTGAGTTAACTCATAGCAGCATTGATATCTGTGATGTATGCTTTATAATCTCGGGATTTTAAATTATTGTGTGTTTCTTTTAATCAGTATTAATAACAGTTATAAAGGTAGATAGGCGGGATTAATATATGTTACTTTTAAAATCTCATTCTGTCTCATGCCGTACGTTGGTTTCACCTGTATAGCAACAGACAGGACATATTATTGTCCGAAAATCTTTTCTACTGTGCCACCCTCCGGGTAACTGGTGCACTTGCATCGGTGCATCGAGGAAGCGCATAACAGTACGCGCACTCACCTTTGGGCAATCTTGCCTGAGTTCAAATCTTGGCCCAGCTACAAACTATCATCCCAGTGTTTCGCAGGAAGGGGGTGATTTATCAATGTGTACCATCCCTCCTATGGATGTTAAACTGGGCGTCCCATCTGACGGTATTAGTGGGGAGATGTTAAAGATCCCACGGTGTCCTTCATGAAGGGTAGCTATAGCTATCCTACAGGGGCATTACATCGGTAATTTTAATTTATTTATTTGTATACCGGCCTTTAGAGCCCTTCCGCTGTTGTACAACAAGGGCGGGCATTATATATAAGTGCTGGATAATAACCCAGTGCACATGTTTTATGTTCGTCCCGTGTTGACGTCCCGTTGGGATGATGTCGGTTTTGTCTGTAGCAATTTATTAATTCCAAATTATTTTTAAGCGGTGAAGCCACTTCAATATTTGGTATGTCTGTCCACCCTCAAAAGTGGACGCCCGTAAAAAATGAAGAACAACCTTTCTCATCCACCGTGTTTAATTCTAAAGAGTTCTAAAGGGTAATTCTGAAGGGTAATCCTAGAGCGTTCTAAAGGGTAATTATATGGGGTTCTAAAGGGTAATTTTAGAGGGTTCAAAAGGGTAATTATATGTGGTTCTAAAGGGTAATTTTCGAGAGTTCTAGAGACTAATTCTAAGGGGTTCGAAAGGCTAATTCCAGTGCCGTGTATATTGAGAGTCTGACCAACTGAAATACTGGCGCCATGTTGCATACCTAACTTCGCGCGCTGGCACTGCGAGATGTATGTCAGCTGTGGCAATCCTGTAGTTCTGTGACGAGGGAATCGATGTTATTACTGTTTGGTCGCAGATTTAATGAGGAACAACTAATTCAAGTTAAAGTGACGTGTTGTTTGTTATTGGAATAATAAAATCTGCAAGCGGCGTCATTTATTCACACGAATTGTTTGCCTGTCGCGGCACACGATTTATTGTCCGCTGCATACAGCATACTGATAAATTTTATTTCTCTTGGCATGAAATTGTAATTTGATAAAATGGAGCTTGTATACTAGTTTTCATCTATTATCTGGAAACGTAACATACAATATTCCCATAATGCTACGAAAGTACAATGTCTATTATTTTATTCATTAGCTTGGGTTCACAAATGTTGTTATAACTTGACTCGCACCATAATCAGCAATAAAAAAAGTAAACAGACTCAGAGGTGCATTGTTTATTTGTTATTCTTGAAGAAATCCACCATTAAACATTATAACCTTGGTGATATATTTAGATAAAATAGATATATATATCAAATGTGTACGTGCATATACATATATCCAGTGCCGTTAATACACAGCACTGCATATATCCTATTTCAATTTCTTGACAAGCGCTCGCATTGCCATACTTTTGCTGCTATGCTCTCCGGTTGTAACTTTACGTTGCGTTTTACGGCTGTGTGCTTGTCCTCTTGCAAAAATATACAAGCGGACAGTGAAGAATCTCGTCGAACAGGCGGTTTTTGACATCATGACATTTGGGAACGTCAATATCTGACACGAGGTCATTGCATTGCTTGACAAGTCGCTGCACTAAATTCTTACCACTGAGGCTTTCTCTGGCTTTTCTGAAGAATTGTTCTGCATGTAGAAAAAGTGCCATTCCGAGGTCAGTGCAACGCATAAGAAAAATGTAACGTTTTCAAAGAACACTTTACTCAGGAAACTGACACAAACAGTGACAAATATTGCGTCATAAACAAGTATTTCATTTCATTTCACGTCATAAACAATTATATGGGGTTCTAAAGGGTAATTTTAGAGGGTTCCAACGTTTAATTCTAAGGGGTTCTAAAGGCTAATTCTAGAGGGTTCTAAAGTGTAATTAAATGTGGTTCTACAGGGTTCTAAAGGCTAATTCTAAGGGATTCAAAAGGGTAATTCTAGTGGGTTCTAAATGGTAATTCTAAGGGGTTCTAAAGGCTAATTCTAAAGGGTAAATCCAGAGGGTTCTAAAGGGAAATTATACAGGGTTCTAAAGTGTAATTCCAGAGGGTTCTAAAGGCTAATTCTGAAGGGTAATTCGAGAGGGTTATAAAGGCTAATTGTAAATGGTAAATCTAGAGGGTTCTAAAGGGTATTCCAAGAGGATTGTAAAGGGTAATTCTTGATAGTTCAAAAAGGTAATTCTAAAGGGTAAATCGAAATGGTTCTTAAGGGCAATTCTAGAGGGTTGTAAAGGGTAATTATATGGGGTTCTAAAGGGTAATTATATGGGGTTCTAAAGGGTAATTTTAGAGGGTTCTAACGGTTAATTATATGGGGTTCTAAAGGCTAATTCTACAGGTTCTAAAGGCTAATTCTAAGGGGGTAAATAAATGGGGTTCTAAAGGGTAATTCTAGAGCGTTCTTAAGGGTAATTTTAAAGGATAATCCGAGAGGGTTCTAAAGGGTATTTAAATGGGGTTCTAAAGGGTAATTATATGGGGTTATAAAGGGTAATTTTAGAGGGTTCTAATGGTTAATTCTAAGGGGTTATAAAGGGTAATTCTAAGGGGTTCTAAAGGCTAATTCTAACATTTAATTCTAAGGGGTTCTAAAGGGTAATTCTAAGGGGTTCTAAAGGCCAATTCTAAAGGGTAATTCTAAGGGGTTCTCAAGGCTAATTCTAAAGGGTAATTCTAATGGGTTCTAAAGGCTAATTCTAAAGGGTAATTCGAAGGGGTTCTAAAGGCTAATTCTAAGGGGTTCTAAAGGCTAATTCTAAAGGCTAATTCTGGGGGGTTCTAAAGGCTAATTCTAAAGGGTAATTCTAAGAGGTTCTAAAGGGTAATTCTAAAGGGTAATTCTAAGGGGTTCTAAAGGCTAATTCTAAAGGGTAATTCTAAGGGGGTTCTAAAGGCTAATTCTAAAGGGTAATTCTAAGGGGTTCTAAAGGCTAATTCTAAAGGGTAAATATATGGGGTTCTAAAGTATAATTATATGTGGTTCTAAAAGTTAATTCTAGAGGGTTCCAAAGGCTAATTCTAAGAGGTTCTAAAGACTAATTCTGAAGGATTCCAAAGGCTAATGCTAAAGGGTAATTCTAGTGGGTTCTAAATGGTAATTCTAAGGGGATCTAAAGGCTAATTCTAAAGGATAAATCCAGAGCATTCTAAAGGGGAATTATATGGGGTTCTAAAGGGTAATTCCAGAGAATTGTAAAGGGCAATTCTCGATGGTTCAAAAAGGTAAATCTGAAGGGTAAATCGAAAGGGTTCTAAAGGGCAATTCTTGAGGGTTTTAAACGATAATTCTAGAGGGGTGTAAAGGGTAATTATATGGGATTCTAAAGGGTAATTATATGGGGTTCTAAAGAGTAATAATATGGGGTTCTAAAGTGTAATTCGAAAGTGTAATTCTAATGTGTAATTCTAAAGTGTAATTCCAAAGTGTAATTCCAAAGTGTAATTCTTAGGTGTAATTCTTTTAAGTGTAATTCAAAAGTGTAATTCTAAAGTGTAATTCTAAAGTGTTTTTCTAAAGTGTAATTCCAAAGTGTAATTCTGAGGTGTAATTCTTTTAAGTGTAATTCAAAAGTGTAATTCTAAAGTGTAATTCTAAATTGTAATTCTAATGTGTAATTCTAAAGTGTAATTCTAAATTGTAATTCTAATGTGTAATTCTAAAGTGTAATTCTAAAGGGTAATTATAAAGTGTAATTCTAAAGTGTAATTCTAAAGTGTAATTCTAAAGTGTAATTCTAAAGTGTAATTCTAATGTGTAATTCTAAAGTGTAATTCTAGTGTTTTTCTAAAGTGTAATTCCAAAGTGTAATTCTTAGGTGTAATTCTTTTAAGTGTAATTCAAAAGTGTAATTCTAAAGTGTAATTCTAAAGTGTAATTCTAAAGTGTAATTCTAACATGTAATTCTAAAGTGTAATTCTAAAGTGTAATTCTAAAGTGTAATTCTAAAGTGTAATTCTAAAGTGTAATTCTAACATGTAATTCTAATGTGTAATTCTAAAGTGTAATTCTAAAGTGTAATTCTAAAGTGTAATTCTAAAGTGTAATTCTAACATGTAATTCTAAAGTGTAATTCTAGTGTTTTTCTAAAGTGTAATTCCAAAGTGTAATTCTTAGGTGTCATTATTTTAAGTGTAATTCAAAAGTGTAATTCTAAAGTGTAATTCTAAAGTGTAATTCTAAAGTGTAATTCTAAAGTGTAATTCTACTGTTTTTCTAAAGTGTAATTCCAAAGTGTAATTCTTAGGTGTCATTCTTTTAAGTGTAATTCAAAAGTGTAATTCTTAAGTGTAATTCAAAAGTGTAATTCTAAAGTGTAATTCTAGTGTTTTTCGAAAGTGTAATTCCAAAGTGTAATTCTTAGGTGTAATTCTTTTAAGTGTAATTCAAAAGTGTAATTCTAAAGTGTAATTCTAAAGTGTAATTCTAAAGTGTAATTCTAAAGTGTAATTCTAACATGTAATTCTAAAGTGTAATTCTAGTGTTTTTCTAAAGTGTAATTCCAAAGTGTAATTCTTAGGTGTCATTCTTTTAAGTGTAATTCAAAAGGGTAATTCTAAAGTGTAATTCTAAAGTGTAATTCAAAAGTGTAATTCTAAAGTGTAATTCTAAAGTGTAATTCTAATGTGTAATTCTAAAGTGTAATTCTAAAGGGTAATTCTAAAGTGTAATTCTAAAGTGTAATTCTAAAGTGTAATTCTAAAGTGTAATTCTAAAGTGTAATTCTAAATTGTAATTCTAATGTGTAATTCTAAAGTGAAATTATAAAGTGTAATTCTAAATTGTAATTCTAATGTGTAATTCTAAAGTGTAATTCTAAAGTGTAATTCTAAAGGGTAATTCTAAAGTGTAATTCTAAAGTGTAATTCTAAAGTGTAATTTTAAAGTGTAATTCTAAAGGGTAATTCTAAAGTGTAATTCTAATGTGTAATTATAAAGTGTAATTCTAAAGTGTAATTATAAAGTGTAATTTTAAAGGGTAATTATAAAGTGTAATTCGAAAGTGTAATTCGAAAGTGTAATTCTAAAGTGTAATTCTAAAGTTTAATTCTAAAGTGTAATTCTAAAGTGTAATTCTAAAGGGTAATTCTAAAATGTAATTCTAAAGTGTAATTCTAACGTGTAATTCTAAAGGGTAATTCCAAAGTGTAATTCCAAAGTGTAATTCTTAGGTGTAATTCTTTTAAGTGTAATTCTTAAGTGTAATTCTAAAGTGTAATTCTAAAGGCTAATTCTAAAGGGTAATTCTAAAGTGTAATTCTGAAATGTAATTCCAAAGTGTTTTTCTAAAGTGTAATTCCAAAGTGTAATTCTTAGGTGTAATTCTTTTAAGTGTAATTCTAAAGTGTAATTCTAAAGTGTAATTCTAATGTGTAATTCTAAAGTGTAATTCTAAAGTGTAATTCCAAAGTGTTTTTCTGAAGTGTAATTCCAAAGTGTAATTCTAAAGTGTAATTCTTTTAAGTGTAATTCTAAAGTGTAATTCTAAATTGTAATTCTGACGTGTAATTCTTAAGTGTAATTCTAAATTGTAATTCTTCAGTGTAATTCTTTTAAGTGTAATTCTTAAGTGTAATTCTAAAGTGTAATTCTAAAGGCTAATTCTAAAGGGTAATTCTCAGGGGTTCTCAAGGCTAATTCTAAAGTGTAATTCTAAATTGTAATTCTTAAGTGTAATTCTTTTAAGTGTAATTCTAAAGGCTAATTATAAAGGGTAATTACAAAGGGTAATTCTAAGGGGTTCTAAATGCTAATTCTAAAGGATAAATCCAGAGCGTTCTAAAGGGAAATTATATGGGGTTCTAAAGGGTAATTCCAGAGAATTGTAAAGGGTAATTCTCGATGGTTCAAAAAGGTAATTCTGAAGGGTAAATCGAAATGGTTCTAAAGGGCAATTCTTGAGGGTTTTAAACGATAATTCTAGAGGGTTGTAAAGGGTAATTATATGGGGTTCTAAATAGTGCTGTTAGCTAGATTCAAAATCCCGTCTCGGAACCGTCTCGATAAATTTTCAATTTTCATAACGGGATCTCGGATCGGCTCGGTTCCCGGCAAAGTAAAAAAACAAAATAAATAAATAAATAAATAAATAATAAGGCTTCAAAAATAATGGAATTTCATTACAATATATAAACAACAATGAAAAAAATTCATTTCTGATGTTGAGTACTTAAATTCCGACTTAGCTTCCATTTACCGGGATGAAATAAAATACACCGCCTACATGCAGATGATCGGCCACCGATGGGACCGGGTTATCTCATTACAGTTTGTATTGTCGTGTAATTTCTTGCTCGGAATGTCAGAGAGAGGGAGAAAATGTTTCTGCCCAGGCATATTCGAGTCCCGGTTGGAGTTTCATTATCGTTTTGTGAGTTGTGATCGCCAAGGGGCTCGCTCCCCCCCCCCCCCCCCCCCCCCCGTTCCCCTCCCCTCCCCCGCCCGGCATTGCCGGGTACTTCTGCTAGTAAATTATAAAGCAGGCGGTGTAGTGATCACCCCCCCCCCCATCCTTATTTTGACTCTGTGACTAAAGTAAACGTAATCAACTTATCAGGTCTAAAGTGGAGATAAGATAACCAAAATACTTTCACATTCAAACCGTCACACCAAACCCCGAGGGATTCTTACAATTTATAGATTTAGCGTTGCAATTAAAACATAAACGTTCATCAAAAACTCATTTCATAAAACTACATAATGTATTGTACTTGTATTAATACATTGTGTGTAGAATAATCCGTTATAAACGTGTTTTTAATCTAAATAAACATCGTCCCTCCAATCACGGGGCCTCGAGCGAGTCCCTCGATATTAATGTGCAAAAGACCATAGCAACCACATTCCGTAACTCGTCTCCAAGGACGGACACGTGACCGCAGCGTAAAGCGGAGCGAGGCGGAGTGATACAGCGGAAGGATTCAACGGTTTAAATAAAGCAGCGACGCGGCGGATTTTCATTGTGACCTTCATCCTGATTTCGTTACCTCCGCCACCAAAGGTGGATGGAGGTTATGTTTTCACTCCTGTCTGTTTGTCCGTTTGTTTGTGAACACAATATCTCAAAAAGTTGTGGACGGATTCGGACGAAATTTTGTGGAGATGTAGCGTGTGTGACAAGGACGACATGATTAGATGTTGGTGAAGATCCGGATTCGGAATTCGGATTCGTTTGCAGTGCATTGTTTGTTGACAAGGGGAAAATCCTGGAACAGTGAGTTTACTTTATCTATCATCGTTTGTGTCAGTTCAGCTGCACTTGCGAAAAATGATGCTTGTGCAGAAGCAGAGTAATGAAAGCAAGGCTCAATAAATGCCTCTATTATGGAAAATATCTGCAAGAAGTTGGAATTTTAACCGGGATTTTTTTACCGAGAAATTGCGTTAATCAATTTATCTCGGGACCGTCCCGAGACCGTCTCGAAAGCCGAAACCGCCGGGATTTCGTCCCGGTCTCGGCTCGGTTGACAGCCCTAGTTCTAAAGGGTAATTATATGGGGTTCTAAAGGGTAATAATATGGGGTTCTAAAGTGTAATTCTAAAGTGTAATTCCAAAGTGTAATTCCAAAGTGTAATTCTAAAGTAATTCTAACGTGTAATTCTAAAGTGTAATTCCAAAGTGTAATTCTTAGGTGTAATTCTTTTAAGTGTAATTCAAAAGTGTAATTCTAAAGTGTAATTCTAATGTGTAATTCTAAAGTGTAATTCTAAAGTGTTTTTCTAAAGTGTAATTCCAAAGTGTAATTCTTAGGTGTAATTCTTTTAAGTGTAATTCAAAAGTGTAATTCTAAAGTGTAATTCTGAAGTGAATTCCAAAGTTCTAAAGTGTAATTCTAAAGTGTAATTCTAATGTGTAATTCTAAAGTGTAATTCTAATGTGTAATTCTAAAGTGTAATTCTAAAGGGTAATTCTAAAGTGTAATTCTAAAGTGTAATTCTAAAGGGTAATTATAAAGTGTAATTATAAAGTGTAATTATAAAGTGTAATTATAAAGTGTCATTCTAAAGTGTAATTCTAGATTGTAATTCTAAATTGTAATTCTAAAGTGTAATTATAAAGTGTAATTCTAAAGTGTAATTCTAAAGTGTAATTTTAAAGGGTAATTATAAAGTGTAATTCTAAAGTGTAATTCTAATGTGTAATTCTAAAGTGTAATTCTAATGTGTAATTCTAAAGTGTAATTCTAAAGTGTAATTATAAAGTGTAATTCTAAAGTGTAATTCTAAAGTGTAATTTTAAAGGGTAATTCTAAAGTGTAATTATAAAGTGTAATTATAAAGTGTAATTATAAAGTGTAATTTTAAAGGGTAATTCTAAAGTGTAATTATAAAGTGTAATTATAAAGTGTAATTATAAAGTGTCATTCTAAAGTGTAATTCTAAAGTGTAATTTTAAAGGGTAATTATAAAGTGTAATTATAAAGTGTCATTCTAAAGTGTAATTCTCGATTGTAATTCTAAATTGTAATTCTAAAGTGTAATTATAAAGTGTAAATCTAAAGTGTAATTCTAAAGTGTAATTTTAAAGGGTAATTATAAAGTGTAATTCTAAAGTGTAATTCTAATGTGTAATTCTAAAGTGTAATTCTAATGTGTAATTCTAAAGTGTAATTCTAAAGTGTAATTATAAAGTGTAATTCTAAAGTGTAATTCTAAAGTGTAATTTTAAAGGGTAATTCTAAAGTGTAATTATAAAGTGTAATTATAAAGTGTAATTATAAAGTGTCATTCTAAAGTGTAATTCTAAAGTGTAATTTTAAAGGGTAATTATAAAGTGTAATTCTAAAGTGTAATTCTAAAGTGTAATTCTAAAGTGTAATTCTAAAGTGTAATTCTAGATTGTAATTCTAAATTGTAATTCTAAAGTGTAATTATAAAGTGTAATTCTAAAGTGTAATTCTAAAGTGTAATTTTAAAGGGTAATTCTAAAGTGTAATTCTAAAGTGTAATTCTAAAGTGTAATTCTAAAGTGTAATTCTAAAGTGTAATTCGAGATTGTAATTCTAAATTGTAATTCTAAAGTGTAATTATAAAGTGTAATTCTAAAGTGTAATTCTAAAGTGTAATTTTAAAGGGTAATTATAAAGTGTAATTCTAAAGTGTAATTCTAAAGTGTAATTCTAAAGTGTAATTCTAAAGTGTAATTCGAAAGTGTAATTCTAAAGTGTAATTCGAAAGTGTAATTCTAACGTGTAATTCTAAAGTGTAATTCTAAAGTGTAATTCGAAAGTGTAATTCTAAAGTGTAATTCGAAAGTGTAATTCTAGATTGTAATTCTAAATTGTAATTCTAAAGTGTAATTATAAAGTGTAATTCTAAAGTGTAATTCTAACGTGTAATTCTAAAGTGTAATTCTAAATTGTAATTCTAAATTGTAATTCTAAAGTGTAATTCTAAAGTGTAATTCTAACGTGTAATTCTAAAGTGTAATTCTAAAGTGTAATTCGAAAGTGTAATTCTAAAGTGTAATTCTAAAGTGTAATTCTAGATTGTAATTCTAAATTGTAATTCTAAAGTGTAATTATAAAGTGTAATTCTAAAGTGTAATTCTAAAGTGTAATTTTAAAGGGTAATTATAAAGTGTAATTCTAAAGTGTAATTCTAAAGTGTAATTCTAAAGTGTAATTCTAAAGTGTAATTCGAAAATGTAATTCTAAAGTGTAATTCTAAAGTGTAATTCTAGATTGTAATTCTAAATTGTAATTCTAAAGTGTAATTATAAAGTGTAATTCTAAAGTGTAATTCTAAAGTGTAATTTTAAAGGGTAATTATAAAGTGTAATTCTAAAGTGTAATTCTAAAGTGTAATTCTAAAGTGTAATTCTAAAGTGTAATTCTAAAGTGTAATTCTAAAGTGTAATTCGAAAGTGTAATTCTAACGTGTAATTCTAAAGTGTAATTCGAAAGTGTAATTCGAAAGTGTAATTATAAAGTGTAATTCTAAAGTGTAATTCTAAAGTGTAATTCTAAAGTGTAATTCTAAAGTGTAATTCTAAAGTGTAATTCGAAAGTGTAATTCTAAAGTGTAATTCTAAAGTGTAATTCTAGATTGTAATTCTAAATTGTAATTCTAAAGTGTAATTATAAAGTGTAATTCTAAAGTGTAATTCTAAAGTGTAATTTTAAAGGGTAATTATAAAGTGTAATTCTAAAGTGTAATTCTAAAGTGTAATTCTAAAGTGTAATTCTAAAGTGTAATTCGAAAGTGTAATTCTAAAGTGTAATTCGAAAGTGTAATTCTAACGTGTAATTCTAAAGTGTAATTCTAAAGTGCAATTCTAACGTGTAATTCTAAAGTGTAATTCTAACGTGTAATTCTAAAGTGTAATTCTAAAGTGTAATTCTAACGTGTAATTCTAAAGTGTAATTCTAAAGTGTAATTCTAAAGTGTAATTCTAAAGTGTAATTCTAAAGTGTAATTATAAAGTGTAATTCTGAAGGGTAATTCCAAAGGGTAATTCTAAAGGGTAATTCTAAAGGGTAATTCTAAAGGGTAATTCTAAAGGTTAATTCTAAAGGGTAATTCTAAAGTGTAATTATAAAGTGTAATTCGAAAGTGTAATTCTAACGTGTAATTCTAAAGTGTAATTCTAAAGTGCAATTCTAACGTGTAATTCTAAAGTGTAATTCTAACGTGTAATTCTAAAGTGTAATTCTAAAGTGTAATTCTAACGTGTAATTCTAAAGTGTAATTCTAAAGTGTAATTCTAAAGTGTAATTCTAAAGTATAATTATAAAGTGTAATTCTGAAGGGTAATTCCAAAGGGTAATTCTAAAGGGTAATTCTAAAGGGTAATTCTAAAGGGTAATTCTAAAGGTTAATTCTAAAGTGTAATTCTAAAGTGTAATTATAAAGTGTAATTCTGAAGGGTAATTCCAAAGGGTAATTCTAAAGGGTAATTCTAAAGTGTAATTCTAAAGGGTAATTCTAAAGGTTAATTCTAAAGGGTAATTCTAACGGGTAATTCTAAAGTGTAATTCTAACGTGTAATTCTAAAGTGTAATTCTAAAGTGTAATTCTAAAGTGTAATTATAAAGTGTAATTCTGAAGGGTAATTCCAAAGGGTAATTCTAACGGGTAATTCTAAAGTGTAATTCAAAGGGTAATTCTAAAGTGTAATTATAAAGTGTAATTCTAAAGTGTAATTCTAAAGTGTAATTCTAAAGTGTAATTCTAAAGTGTAATTCTAAAGTGTAATTTTAAAGGGTAATTATAAAGTGTAATTCTTAAGTGTAATTCTGAAGTGTAATTTTAAAGGGTAATTATAAAGTGCAATTCTTAAGTGTAATTCTGAAGTGTAATTCTAAAGTGTAATTCTAAAGTGTAATTCTAAAGTGTAATTCTAAAGTGTAATTTTAAAGGGTAATTATAAAGTGTAATTCTTAAGTGTAATTCTGAAGTGTAATTTTAAAGGGTAATTATAAAGTGCAATTCTTAAGTGTAATTCTGAAGTGTAATTCTTTTAAGTGTAATTCTTAAGTGTAATTCTAAAGTGTAATTCTAAAGGGTAATTCTAAAGTGTAATTCTAAAGTGTAATTCTAAAGTGTAATTCTAAAGTGTAATTCTTAAGTGTATTTCTAAAGTGTAATTCAAAAGTGTAATTCTAAAGTGTAATTCTAAAGTGTAATTCTAAATTGTAATTCTTAAGTGTAATTCTTTTAAGTGTAATTCTTAAGTGTAATTCTAAAGTGTAATTCTAAAGGGTAATTATAAAGGGTAATTCTAAAGTGTAATTCTAAATTGTAATTCTAAAGTGTAATTCTTAAGTGTAATTCTAAAGTGTAATTCTAAAGTGTAATTCTAAAGTGTAATTCTAAATTGTAATTCTAAAGTGTAATTCTAAAGTGTAATTCTGAAGTGTAATTCTAAAGTGTAATTCTAAAGTGTAATTCTAAAGTGTAATTCTAAAGTGTAATTCTAAAGTGTAATTCTAAAGTGTAATTCTAAAGTGTAATTCTTAAGTGTAATTCTAAAGTGTAATTCTAAAGTGTAATTCTAAAGTGTAATTCTAAAGTGTAATTCTAAAGTGTAATTCTAAAGTGTAATTCTAAAGTGTAATTCTAAAGTGTAATTCTAAAGTGTAATTCTCAAGTGTAATTCTAAAGTGTAATTCCAAAGTGTAATTCTAAATTGTAATTCTTAAGTGTAATTCTAAAGTGTAATTCTAAAGTGTAATTCTGAAGTGTAATTCTAAAGTGTAATTCTAAAGTGTAATTCTGAAATGTAATTCTAAAGGGTAATTCTAAAGTGTAATTCTAAAGTGTAATCCTTAAGTGTAATTCTAAAGTGTAATTCTAAAGTGTAATTCTAAAGTGTAATTCTAAAGGGTAATTCTAAAGTGTAATTCTAAAGTGTAATTCTTAAGTGTAATTCTAAAGTGTAATTCTAAAGTGTAATTCTAAAGTGTAATTCTAAAGTGTAATTCTGAAGTGTAATTCTAAATTGTAATTCTAAAGTGTAATTCTAAAGTGTAATTCTAAAGTGTAATTCTAAAGTGTAATTCTAAAGTGTAATTCTAAAGTGTAATGCTAAAGTGTAATTCTGAAGTGTAATTCTAAAGTGTAATTCTAAAGTGTAATTCTAAAGTGTAATTCTAAAGTGTAATTCTTAAGTGTAATTCTAAAGTGTAATTCTAAAGTGTAATTCTAAAGTGTAATTCTCAAGTGTAATTCTAAAGTGTAATTCCAAAGTGTAATTCTAAATTGTAATTCTTAAGTGTAATTCTAAAGTGTAATTCTAAAGTGTAATTCTGAAGTGGAATTCTAAAGTGTAATTCCAAAGTGTAATTCTAAAGTGTAATTCTAAAGTGTAATTCTGAAGTGTAATTCTAAAGTGTAATTCTAAATTGTAATTCTTAAGTGTAATTCTAAAGTGTAATTCTAAAGTGTAATTCTAAAGTGTAATTCTAAAGTGTAATTCTAAAGTGTAATTCTAAAGTGTAATTCTAAAGTGTAATTCTAAAGTGTAATTCTGAAGTGTAATTCTAAAGTGTAATTCTAAAGTGTAATTCTAAAGTGTAATTCTAAAGTGTAATTCTAAAGTGTAATTCTAAATTGTAATTCTAAAGTGTAATGCTAAAGTGTAATTCTGAAGTGTAATTCTGAAGTGTAATTCTAAAGTGTAATTCTAAAGTGTAATTCTAAAGTGTAATTCTAAAGTGTAATTCTAAAGTGTAATTCTAAAGTGTAATTCTAAAGTGTAATGCTAAAGTGTAATTCTGAAGTGTAATTCTAAAGTGTAATTCTAAAGGGTAATTCTAAAGTGTAATTCTAAAGGGTAATTCTAAAGTGTAATTCTAAAGGGTAATTCTAAAGTGTAATTCTAAAGGGTAATGCTAAAGTGTAATTCTAAAGTGTAATTCTAAAGTGTAATTCTAAAGTGTAATTCTAAAGTGTAATTCTTAAGTGTAATTCTGAGGTGTAATTCTAAAGTGTAATTCTAAAGTGTAATTCTAAAGTGTAATTCTGAAGTGTAATTCTAAAGTGTAATTCTAAAGTGTAATTCTAAAGTGTAATTCTAAAGTGTAATTCTGAAGTGTAATTCTAAAGTGTAATTCTAAAGTGTAATTCTAAAGTGTAATTCTAAAGTGTAATTCTAAAGTGTAATTCTAAAGTGTAATTCTGAGGTGTAATTCTAAAGTGTAATTCTAAAGTGTAATTCTAAAGTGTAATTCTAAAGTGTAATTCTGAGGTGTAATTCTGAAGTGTAATTCTGAAGTGTAATTCTAAAGTGTAATTCTAAAGTGTAATTCTAAAGTGTAATTGTAAAGTGTAATTCTAAAGTGTAATTCTAAATTGTAATTCTAAAGTGTAATTCTAAAGTGTAATTCTAAAGTGTAATGCTAAAGTGTAATTCTGAAGTGTAATGCTAAATTGTAATTCTTAAGTGTAATTCTCAAGTGTAATTCTAAAGTGTAATTCCAAAGTGTAATTCTAAATTGTAATTCTTAAGTGTAATTCTCAAGTGTAATTCTAAAGTGTAATTCCAAAGTGTAATTCTAAATTGTAATTCTTAAGTGTAATTCTAAAGTGTAATTCTAAAGTGTAATTCTAAAGTGTAATTCTGAAGTGTAATTCTAAAGTGTAATTCTAAAGTGTAATTCTAAAGTGTAATTCTAAAGTGTAATTCTAAAGTGTAATTCTAAAGTGTAATTCTGAAGTGTAATTCTAAAGTGTAATTCTAAAGTGTAATTCTAAATTGTAATTCTAAAGTGTAATGCTAAAGTGTAATTCTGAAGTGTAATTCTGAAGTGTAATTCTAAAGTGTAATTCTAAAGTGTAATTCTAAAGTGTAATTCTAAAGTGTAATTCTAAAGTGTAATTCTAAAGTGTAATTCTAAAGTGTAATGCTAAAGTGTAATTCTGAAGTGTAATTCTAAAGTGTAATTCTAAAGGGTAATTCTAAAGTGTAATTCTAAAGGGTAATTCTAAAGTGTAATTCTAAAGGGTAATTCTAAAGTGTAATTCTAAAGGGTAATGCTAAAGTGTAATTCTAAAGTGTAATTCTAAAGTGTAATTCTAAAGTGTAATTCTAAAGTGTAATTCTAAAGTGTAATTCTGAGGTGTAATTCTAAAGTGTAATTCTAAAGTGTAATTCTAAAGTGTAATTCTAAAGTGTAATTCGAAAGTGTAATTCTAAAGTGTAATTCTGAGGTGTAATTCTAAAGTGTAATTCTAAAGTGTAATTCTAAAGTGTAATTCTGAGGTGTAATTCTAAAGTGTAATTCTAAAGTGTAATTCTAAAGTGTAATTCTGAAGTGTAATTCTGAAGTGTAATTCTAAAGTGTAATTCTAAAGTGTAATTCTAAAGTGTAATTCTAAAGTGTAATTCTAAAGTGTAATTCTAAATTGTAATTTTTAACTGTAATTCTAAAGTGTAATTCTAAAGTGTAATTCTAAAGTGTAATTCTAAAGTGTAATTCTAAAGTGTAATTGTAAAGTGTAATTGTAAAGTGTAATTCTAGATTGTAATTCTAAATTGTAATTCTAAAGTGTAATTATAAAGTGTAATTCTAAAGTGTAATTCTAAAGTGTAATTCTAAAGTGTAATTCTAAAGTGTAATTCTGAAGTGTAATTCTAAAGTGTAATTCTAAAGTGTAATTCTAAAGTGTAATTCTAAAGTGTAATTCTGAAGTGTAATTCTAAAGTGTAATTCTAAAGTGTAATTCTAAAGTGTAATTCTAAAGTGTAATTCTAAAGTGTAATTCTAAAGTGTAATTCTGAGGTGTAATTCTAAAGTGTAATTCTAAAGTGTAATTCTAAAGTGTAATTCTAAAGTGTAATTCTGAGGTGTAATTCTGAAGTGTAATTCTGAAGTGTAATTCTAAAGTGTAATTCTAAAGTGTAATTCTAAAGTGTAATTGTAAAGTGTAATTCTAAAGTGTAATTCTAAATTGTAATTTTTAAGTGTAATTCTAAAGTGTAATTCTAAAGTGTAATTCTAAAGTGTAATTCTAAAGTGTAATTCTAAAGTGTAATTGTAAAGTGTAATTGCAAAGTGTAATTCTAAAGTGTAATTCTAAAGTGTAATTCTAAAGTGTAATTCTAAAGTGTAATTCTAAAGTGTAATTCTAAAGTGTAATGCTAAAGTGTAATTCTGAAGTGTAATGCTAAATTGTAATTCTTAAGTGTAATTCTCAAGTGTAATTCTAAAGTGTAATTCCAAAGTGTAATTCTAAATTGTAATTCTTAAGTGTAATTCTCAAGTGTAATTCTAAAGTGTAATTCCAAAGTGTAATTCTAAATTGTAATTCTTAAGTGTAATTCTAAAGTGTAATTCTAAAGTGTAATTCTAAAGTGTAATTCTGAAGTGTAATTCTAAAGTGTAATTCTAAAGTGTAATTCTAAAGTGTAATTCTAAAGTGTAATTCTAAAGTGTAATTCTAAAGTGTAATTCTGAAGTGTAATTCTAAAGTGTAATTCTAAAGTGTAATTCTAAATTGTAATTCTAAAGTGTAATGCTAAAGTGTAATTCTGAAGTGTAATTCTGAAGTGTAATTCTAAAGTGTAATTCTAAAGTGTAATTCTAAAGTGTAATTCTAAAGTGTAATTCTAAAGTGTAATTCTAAAGTGTAATGCTAAAGTGTAATTCTGAAGTGTAATTCTAAAGTGTAATTCTAAAGGGTAATTCTAAAGTGTAATTCTAAAGGGTAATTCTAAAGTATAATTCTAAAGGGTAATTCTAAAGTGTAATTCTAAAGGGTAATGCTAAAGTGTAATTCTAAAGTGTAATTCTAAAGTGTAATTCTAAAGTGTAATTCTAAAGTGTAATTCTTAAGTGTAATTCTGAGGTGTAATTCTAAAGTGTAATTCTAAAGTGTAATTCTAAAGTGTAATTCTGAAGTGTAATTCTAAAGTGTAATTCTAAAGTGTAATTCTGAGGTGTAATTCTAAAGTGTAATTCTAAAGTGTAATTCTAAAGTGTAATTCTGAAGTGTAATTCTGAAGTGTAATTCTAAAGTGTAATTCTAAAGTGTAATTCTAAAGTGTAATTCTAAAGTGTAATTCTAAATTGTAATTTTTAACTGTAATTCTAAAGTGTAATTCTAAAGTGTAATTCTAAAGTGTAATTCTAAAGTGTAATTCTAAAGTGTAATTGTAAAGTGTAATTGTAAAGTGTAATTGTAAAGTGTAATTCTAAAGTGTAATTCTAAAGTGTAATTCTAAAGTGTAATTCTAAAGTGTAATTCTAAAGTGTAATTCTAAAGTGTAATTCTAAAGTGTAATGCTAAAGTGTAATTCTGAAGTGTAATTCTAAAGTGTAATTCTAAATTGTAATTCTTAAGAGTAATGCTAAAGTGTAATTCTAAAGTGTAATTCTAAAGTGTAATTCTGAAGTTTAATTCTAAAGTGTAATTCTAAAGTGTAATTCTAAATTGTAATTCTTAAGAGTAATGCTAAAGTGTAATTCTAAAGTGTAATTCTAAAGTGTAATTCTGAAGTTTAATTCTAAAGTGTAATTCTAAAGTGTAATTCTAAAGTGTAATTCTAAAGTGTCATTCTAAAGGGTAATTATAAAGTGTAATTCTTAAGTGTAATTCTTAAGTGTAATTCTAAAGGGTAATTCTGAAGTGTCATTCTAAAGTGTAATTCTAAATTGTAATTCTTTTAAGTGTAATTCTAAAGGGTAATTCTCGACTCTCGAGGGCTCTAAAGGGGAATTATAAAGGGTTTAGTTTGTTTCTAGGCTTTGCCTATTTCATATTAAAAATTCCAAACTGACATTTATGTTCTGATTTCTTTTTTTTTATTGTCATCCTCAATATTAAATTGTTTACATATCTTTGGAGCTTGGTTTTCTGCTTTGTCTTGTTGCGAAAAGTCCTGCCAGTGGCCATGGTCCACCTCCATCAACAGACCGAGACATTACAATACTTATTGCGATGCGATAACCCATCATGATGACTACGAGATACACAAACACACCGTACAAACATCATAGTATTTAATTATAGTGTGCATCGCATTCCTTACTTTGCTGCCATGGTAACAACTTCACATTCCAGGATCCCATGGTGTCCTTCGTGAAGAGTTCGTGGTTACTGCTCGCTCGTTCCGGTACCCACCGTTATTATCAATTCTACCTGTTTCCTTTCGGCACAATGAACTCCGGTACCCATCACCGACACCATCAACAAATTCCAAATTCCTGCCCTATCTTCGTCGAACATTAGGCCTGGCCAGCTGGCATGGAAGATATAAAAAATAAATGTTTATTTAAATAAAGGATAAACCTGTGTAAAAGCTGCACCTTCACAAGTAGAACTTGGTTTCTTATTTTAACACTATTATGTTTTCTTATTTTAACACTATTAATTAACTTGTTCTTGTTTCCCTGAACAGAATTTCCCTACAAGAACTTTCATTGCCCAAGTCAGACATCCTCCCTGTTCCAGGCACCTCCCTGCTCAAGGTTTCCATTGCGAATGGATTTTTTAGGCTGAGCGGACGTTGGTCGTACAAGGCTTTATTCGTGTGAGTGTTTCATGGTTGCTACCCGCATTTAATGTAATAAGTTCAATGTTCAATGTAACTCACAAATGATGGCCTTGTGCTGAGGGCAGTGTGGGCATTGGTCACAAAACTTCATTCGGTCGGGGCAAAAAAGAACAATCAACATTGTGTTCGCGTTCAATGCATTCGCATTGCCTTTAACGTTCTGACTAACTTAAATTAAGTTACAAACAAGGTGAACTTGATATCCAAGACGGTGACAGCAACAGAGTTAGGTCTTGATATTATCTGCATTCAAGAACATATAATTTACTATGAAGATTTAATGATTACGTACAACAATGTGGGAAGTGGGTGCATGTTATTGATGAGGACTGCAGATTTAAACGCAAATAAATCTTCAATTGGAGGAGTACACAGGCATACAAGGCTCTAAACTATGGTTGAGTCTGGTGATGACTTTGAAATTTGAAATGACTTTGAAATGACCTTTAAATTCAAAATTGATGGTGGCATCCACTCACATATTCTTCTTCATCATATGAATGAAGAATCTAGCATGGATTAACAAAACAAATTCCATGAAAATGTTTTCAAGAGGACTTTTTCATGTTTGCCTGGTCTACTATCAGGTGTCCTCCAATTTACATAAGGAACTAACAGAAATAATTAAATAAATACCCAAACATAACTTAATGTTGGTTTCTGGAGACATGAACGCATAAATAGATGCGAATGACACAAAAATATCAGTTTACAATAAGGAAACAAACTTGTTTGTTTCTCCTTGATTTAATAGTGGGCGATGGTGTGGGCTTCTGGAATTGAATACCAGATATCAAAAGAAAACTGGCAAATTATGGACATTCACTGCGAAGCATATAGCATGTTCTTCCAAATATGTTCAGATCACAGAATAGTGACAGCAAAGATTTGTCTTAGTATGCGTGCCAATGAAGAATGCAATCACAAGAGTTTGCAAAAGAAAAGTTTGCAAAATAAAACTTTGCAATAGAAAAGTTTGCAAAAGAAAACTTTGCAAAATAAAACTTTGCAATAGAAAAGTTTGCAAAAGAAAACTTTGCAAAAGACCTGCTAGAAATTTGAATCGCTTGGTGAAACAAATGTAAAAGACCCTGTTTCTTAATTTACAGTAAAATAATATTTTCCCCAAAATCGCTGCAGATAAATATTTGCCCAAAAAAGAAAAGCAGAAGCGTTTTTTCCCAATGGAAAGTTGAGGAAGTCAAAGGGAAGAGAGAGAGAGTCTTTACAGTTACATGAGGAACAAAAAAATGATGTGAACACCTGATGACAGGACAAGGCTGGAAGAGAGAAGAAAAATATGTCCTCAAAAAAATAGAAACGATAACACTTGCTGCAGAGCAACAAAAGAGCCAACTACAGAATTGGCATTTAATATGGAATTTTTTTTTTTCTTGACTTGGGTTTACTTTCTTCACTCAGCATATCAATCTGGTGAATTTCTTTTACACTTTGGTGATTTATTTGTTAAAAGAACCATGTCACTGATTGTCTGTCACAGCAAGAAGTCAACAACAGGATTATATCACAGGTGGCGTGGCAAAATGTACGGACAGGTGCATTTGATGATTGGCTTCACAGTCGGGTATACAAGGGTTGTTGCATTCTGTATTAGTGGAAAACAACTGCTGCACGTCTCCAAAAGTTATTGTCGCTTCCTCTGGAGATGGTCCGTCAACTCGACAATGCTGTTTGTCATGGAGTGGTGGCTTTACGAAATTACGGCATGAAACAGCGTGCTATTGCTCGGCAGTATGGCATCACTCAAGGTCAGGTGTCAAAGATCCTGAAACGAAATGCTCAGAGTGGTGTCCCTACTCCAATACCGAGGCCAGGACGTCCCCGCAGAACCACAAGGAGGGATGATCGCCAGCTGCACCGGTTAGTCCGCAATGGCCGTACCAAGTCAGCTAATCGGCTTAGGGTTGAGTGGCAGCAACTGACAAATGTGCCTGTAGCCAGAAGGCTAGTCAACCAACGACTGGTTCAAGCAGGCCTGACCAGACAACACCGCCAGCGCCGATTGCAGTGGGCCAGAGAGCACCGTCAATGGCAGCCAGGACACTGGAATCACGTGATCTTCAGTGACGAGTCTAGATTTCTGGTCTGTCGTCAAGATGGCCGCGTCCGAGTGCGCAGACAAGTGCATGAAGCCTACAACAAAGATTGTATAGTGCCAAGAGTCCAAGCTGGAGGTGGTGGGGTGACCGTTTTGGCTGCTTTTCATGCAGGGGGCAAAACTGACCTGGTTGTTCTGAATGGAAACCTGAACCAGTTCAAGTACGGGGCCATTCTGGAAGAAACATTGCTTCCATTTGCTCGTGCAGCCTTTCGAGGAAACTTTGTCTTCCAAGATGACAATGCACGGCCTCATCATGCTCGCATGATCCAACACTTTCTTGCTGACCGTGGTGTAGAGCATATGGAGTGGCCTGCCATGTCCCCGGATATGAATCCGATAGAGAACTTGTGGGCAGAATTAACGTGTCAAATCGACCACTTGGACCAGCAGCCGACCTCTGTGCGTGAATTGCAGCAGGCTGTCACTGCATGGCAAGCAATTCCTGTCCAAACCTTGGCAAATCTCGTGAACAGCATGCCTCAACGTGTACGTGCTCTCCTGAATGCTCGTGGGGGTTACACGAAGTACTGAACTGTAATTTTACTGTCCGTAATCCCAGTCGTAATTTAACTTTTGTTTTTGTTAAAAAAAAATTTGGCTAATGTGCAAAATAAAGAGATACTTTTGGAAAACGTACAGAAGTTTAACACAGTACTGTCCATGAATTGAGTTCGATCTCAGTTTACATCACTTTCAAGGATCAATTTATTTGTTTCGAAATGTCAAATGTGGTTTTTGTTTCTTTTAAAGGTCACATTAACAAAATCTAGAATAATTTCAACATAATTCCAATGAACTTTTGGTTCTAAGACATCTTGAAAAGTAAGTTCACCCCCACAAAAAAAATATTCCATATTAAATGCCAAGTCTGTAGTATGGGCCATAGTGTCACGGTAGAAAGCCGACAAAGGATAGACGATGTATGCAAGGGTGACCACAATAAGGAACAAATTGTGAAAGAGGAAACAACACTTCTCAAATTGAGTTATCATATGTAACCACCAACAGGGGCAAACAGTAGTCAACAAACCTGCCTAATAAAAACTGGTGATTTTACACTCAATGGACTGAGGAAAATGACGAAAACATCAAACTAGAAGGGCATTTGGTAGACCATGTACCTCTGCGATGCTGTACAGTTTACGTTTTGTATCCACTAATAGGCCCGATCTGAAGTCGGACCTGATCCAAAATGGAATCGTCGTGTTTTTGTCACCTAACCAACTCCTCCACCAAGTTTTGTCATACCTCCTCCACAACTTTTTCAAATATCGTGCTATATATCGTTTTTGATCGTATCTCTCAATTTCGGAGAATCACAGAAAATTCTAGCATCCAGAAGTCAGATCCAGATATTCACCAAAATCTAATCAAATTCATCCATGTCACACACCCAACATGTCCACCAAGTTTCGTCCCTGTTCACAGGCAAAGAGACAACCGACAGGGGCGAAAACATAACCTCCGCCCACCATAGGAGGCGGAAGTTTAAAAAAAAGGTGATCTGAGTGTACCTGAGAACTATTGAGGCATCAGCTTCACACCAATGCTAAAATTTATCATGGCATGATCTTCTATAGAAAGGGGAATTGAGGATACAGAATTCTTCCATATCTTCAACGGAGTTCTCCAACATGACACATTAGCACCATTTTTATTTGACATAGTCCTCGACTACGTCATGAGAACAGCAGGAAGTCCATATGAATCTCTGTGCTTCACACTAACAGAATGAAGAAGCAGAAGACCATAGAATCCCAAGAGCGCTTTTCTATGGACAACTTAAATTTGGTGAACGATCATGTGGTGGATAAAGAAAGCGCTATAAGGATGTCCTTAAGTCTACACTCAAGTCTTGTGCCATTCCAGTTGTCACCAAGGAACGTCAGGCCGCAAACAGGTCAGCTTGGCATAACATTTGCAGCAAAGGCCTGGACCACTTTGAATGTGGGAGATTAGCTATCGAGAGACAGCTGAGGCAAGAAAGGAAAACCTGCCAATGTCCATCTCCACAAGGACCGGTCTATTCCTGGGATGTTTGTGGTAGATGCTGTGGGTCCCGCATTGGAATATACAGCCATCGCACAATGCTTTGTGAGCATGCCAACGAAGGGAAGAGATTCGTCGAAAATGGTGACTCCCACTATCATCATTTTCATCAAAGACTGAGTACATTTTATTCGATCAAGAGGGAGAACTTAAAGCGACCAGTGAAGAAGCTTTCAAAAGGGTGTCTGACCTTCATTATCTTCGGTCCTGGATTAACAAAAGTAACAAAGATTTTGAAGTGAGGAAAGCCAAGGCTTGGATAGCGCTCAATAAGACGAATATTAATATTAAGTGCCAGTATGCTTCTATATGGTGCCGAGAGTTGGACGCTAATAATGACACGAGGCGACTTGATGGCTGCGATACAAGGTTGTTGAGGGAAGCACTGAATATAAGCTGGAGAGGACATCAAACAAATGAAGAGCGATATGACGGTAATAGAAAGAAAAAGAAGCACCTTTAGAGGCCATTTTTCCCCGCAAAGCAGGGTTTGGCCTTTTTTTGGGCACCATGGTCCCCTTTTTTGAAGCAATGTTTTATGGCCGGATGCCCTTCCCGCCGCAAACCCTTAGTCGCCTCTTGCGGCACACAGGGAATTACCAGTGAACCGGTACTCAATTTGCGGACCTCGGAAGGAGGACAGGCTGAGTCAACCCCCCTGGCGTTAATTCAGCGATCGACTGGGATTCGAACTCAAGATCCCAAGCCGGCACCCTAACTGCTAAGCCAACACCAGGCTATATGACGGTAATAATAAGTGAAAATTAATTAAAAAGACTTGCTGGCCATTGTTGGAGAAGCAAGCAGGAAATTGGATCGCTACTTCTGCTATGGGAGTCAAAGCAAGGCAAGAGGTCTCGTGGCCGCCCTGTTCTCAACTACGTGGATCAGCTCGAGAGGGAGACGAGTCTGACTCGGGACCAGCTAGGAATTCTTATGGAAAATAGCGAGGACTGTTGGAAATTCATCATAAATCCCTGACTTTGCTCGGAAGCGTCAAGAGAGGGTTTGAGGTCGACCTCGACCAACTGTGCATGGGCGGTCCAAGCTCTGCCCATCTCCCGGCCGAGGTTGTGATGTGTCACCGCCCGTGTAAAAATAATGTGGTACAGCAAATATCTGAGAAATTGGATCAGGAGGTTGAATATGTGTGAGGATCAAACAAACGTACTCACTTTTTCATAAAAAATATATCGATCATAAAGCATAGTCAGAGGAGTTTTTTTTATTTTATTTTTTTGCTCAAGATAAGGAAGAAGAGGCAGTCATCAGTTGATTTGCTGTGTACATTGCCCTGATGTGCTTTGAGTATCGCTTGTGATTTATCTCTTAAATAAATGCAAGTTTGGACTACACCTGCCTAAAGGTTGGATATTGCTCGATCTTCAAATTTTGGGTTCTGTGACAGAAACTGACATTTCCTTGGCAATTTGCCAACGATCGAACACTGAGACCAAACGTTATCTATCTATAATTCCAGTAATCTCTGTACGTTTGTACGTTTGTATGTTTGTCTGTCTGTGACCGCTGTTTCTCGACAACCACGGGTCCGATATACTTTTAACTTGCCAGGTATATTGCTGGGGACCCGAGGATGTGCCTTTTCAAGGTTTCATATTAATCGGACAATTACTTACCGAGCTATGTCCAAAAAACGATTCAACCAATCAGAGAGCAGCGAACGATCGCGTGTGCCGGCGTTGCGAATGGACCAAACCATTCCATGTAAATAGAGGGGGGGGGTTCTGTGGTCGTTGCGAATGGACGAAACCATTTCATGTAAATAGAGGGGGGGGGGATTGTCACTGTACTCGCAAGCCGTTCGCCGTTCGCTTTGGCGTTGCGAATGGACCAAACCATTTCATGTAAATAGAGGGGGGGGATATAATTTTAGATAGATATATAGTACGGGCATATATATAGTACGAGTGTTGTGGAAAACCATTCAGGTCCGCACAACTTTTAGTCCAACGGTTTGGTTTAATTGCATTTAGATCATCACATCATTCCTGTAAGTAGAAATACACAATAAGCATACGATGCGACATCTCATAAAGCCATTCATATCAGTCAATGCAAGCAAGCTAGATATTCTATAAAGGCGTACCATTAACGAGGCTACCGATGTAACATGTCACAAGGGAGAAGTCCCGGAGCACTGACACAGCAACGGGTCTTATAGTCACGCCCCTAGTGGGGACAACAATGACAGCGAGCAGCGAGCATCCCCACCCGGGTTCAGTACGGATACGATTTCACTACATTCACCCCCCCGTCAGAATTATACGGCCGCGTGGCTAAAAGCGAGTGAGCGTCAGCATGGGCGCGGAGTATTAGTCGGCCCAACCGTAGCGGGCCGGGCGGCGAATTTCTCTGCCAGCACGCGTTCGAAATTCCCCGGGTACGGCGTCTCGTAACCCTGTATCCCCGGTGTCAGAGACGTCAACAGGGTCGGGTGATGAAGGGGGTAACGCCAAGTCGTCGGACCCGGGCAGTCTCGACGGGGGGAGGGTCGGTGGACTGTCGGCGATGGGAGCGTCGGGAGAGGTCATAGTCTCATAGACGGGTTCGACTGGTTCGTCCGATTCCCTACTAAGGTCGTCGACCCCGCAAGGGGCAAGATGACGAACGGAGACAGTAGTCTCACGACCATCAGACGTCATCACACGAGCATGCTCAGGATTAGCCTGGAGAATCTGCACTTTGTCCACAAGGGGGTCGTACTTGCTCGCGCGAACTGCCCGTTTAAGGTAGGCCGGCCCGGGCCCAGCGAGCCAACTGGGCAAAGACCGTATACACCCCGAGCTCCTGGGGTGGTGGAAAAGACGCTCGTGGGGAGTTTGGTTAGTTGCCGTACTCAGGAGTGCCCGGATTGAGTTCAACGCCGCAGGTAGCGACCAAGCCCATTTATCGAGGCCCCGGCCGTGGGTCCGGAGATGGAGCATGACGGCCCTCCAGATAATCCCGTTGAAGCGTTCGATCTGCCCATTAGCCTGGGGTCTATACGGCGTGGTGTAACTAGACGCAACGTTGTTTTGGAGCAGATAGCCGCGCACCTCCTGAGACAAGAAGACTGCACCCCGGTCGGTATGGACATAGGCCGGGTAACCGAACATTGAGAACAAGTTCTGTAAGCAACGCATCACCGTGGCAGCAGTCATGTCCGCGCACATATAAGCAAAGGGGAATCGTGAGTACTCATCAACGATAGTGAGCAGATAGCGAGAGCCGCTCGACACCGGCAAAGGGCCCTTGAAATCCATCGCCAAGCGTTCCCACGGGCGTGTAGCCTTCACCAGAGTCCCCATAGGGGGGTTATAGAAACGCGGTTTGATTTCCGCGCAGATAGCGCAGTCGCGACAGATACGGCGGATATCGTCAATCGAGTAAGGGAGATTCCCACTCCGCACGAAATGAGCGAAACGCGTTACGCCGGGATGGCCCGCAGTAGCATGCAGCACCCGTAGGCCCTCCAACGAGGTGATACCAGCACATGTAGTGGGGCGCGATAAGGCATCGGCGGCCTGGTTATCCTTCCCTGGGCGATATTTGATGGTGTAACAGAAGTCGGCGAGTTCGATACGCCAGCGAGTGATTTTCTCGTTCTTAATGCGCTGGGCGTGTAAGGTGTCGTACATGAACGCAACGCTTTGCTGGTCCGTGATGATTTGGAAGCTCCGCCCGAGTAGGTACGGGCGCCATCGCTGAATAGACTCGACGATCGCATACGCTTCCTTTTCAACGGACGAGTGCCGCCGCTCAGCGGAGGTAAGAGTCCGTGAAAAGAAAGCCACGGGACGTCCCCCTTGGGAGAGGGTCGCCGCGATGGCCTGATCCGAGGCGTCACTTTCGAGGACGAACGAGCCGCTCTCGTCAATGGTTGCTACGGCGGCTCGGGCGATGTCGGTCTTAAGTCCTTCAAAGGCCGTCAATGCGGCCGAACTCAGGGGAAAGGTGTCGCAGGCCACAAGGGGGCGAAGTTTCGCGGAGAAATTTTGCACCCATTTGGAGTAATGGGCGAACAGCCCAAGGGCGCGTTTCAGGGAAGCCCGATCGCAGGGAGGGGCCATGTCGAGCAAAGGTCGCAGACGTTCCTTATCCGGAGAGACAGAGCCATGGGTCACGGTGTACCCCAGAAGATCTATGGTGCGTAGGGAGTATCGGCACTTATCCTCGTTCATAGTTAAGTGATACCGTTGCGCGACCTCAAGGAAGCGCTTCAGATTAGCGTCATGGTGCCCTTGGTCATATCCACAAACCGTAAGGTTATCGAGGTAGACGAAAACATCGGTTAAGTGCTCCCGCGCAACGAGGTCATCCATGGCCCTCTGGAAACAAGCGACCCCGTTCGTCACCCCAAAGGGCAATCGTGTAAATTGGTACAACCGCTGCCCCGACTCGAAAGCGGTATAGATACGATCCGCCCTAGAGATAGGGATCTGGTGGTACGCACTACGGAGATCGAGAGTACTATAGACCGAATACTGGGACACCTGTTGCACTAGCGCGTCCATCCCCGGAAGGGGGTAGGCATCCAGCTGTGTAAAGCGGTTAATCGTTTGGGAATAGTCGATTACCATGCGTTTGCGATGGGCCTCACTGCGCACCACTAAGACCTGGGCACGCCACGGTGACCTACTAGGTTCTATGATGCCGTCTTTCAAGAGCTGAGTCGTTTCGTCCGCAATGAATTGCATGTCCGCGCGGGAGTAGCGTCTCGATTTTACCGCGACAGGGGTACAGTCGGAGGTTAGATTGGGGAACAGCGAAAGCGGACGGACGTCCATTTTCGCTAGGGCGCACACCGTTAGCGCGTCGTCCGCCCCCACAACAAGAGTGTCAGGCCCACCGAACTCCATTACCAGACGTCCATGCAGCTTAAGAAAATCGTGTCCTAGCAGAATATCAGCACATAATGCGGGTAAAACCATAAGGTGTACATCAGGGAAAACCCGTCCCTTTAGCACTAGTTTCAATCGGCATTCCCCTTTTGTGCTAAGCCGGAGTCCCTGGGATGCCATGAAGATCCGTCGTGTAGACCGCCCGATCCGCCATCCATGCCTGAGCACAAGTCGCTGGTCGATAAAACTATCCGTAGATCCGGTGTCCACCAAGGCCTGAACACAATGGCCCTCAACCATAAGGGGAATAAGGGCTTGAGCCAGGCCAGACGAGGCAGCTGGGAGCGGGACTGAGCCCCCCGAATGGGTCGGACCAGCCTCGCGGGTGGATCCTACACCAGCAGCAGTTTTGCGATCGTGGCCGGAGTCTGCGTTGACCATGGGGAATCCATTATCGTCATCAGAGGGCTTTCCCCAGCATTCCGGTGTTTCGCGATTCAAAATCCGATGAGAAAAGGCCTCAGTAGTATTTGACATCGCCTTTTGACACTCCTGGCAGATAAAGGCTTCCGTTGTAGCCGAAATCGCCTTTTTCGTTTGGTCGCTTTGACAAAAGGCTTCCGTAGTATTCGAAATCGCCTTTTTCGTTTGGTCGCTTTGACAAAAGGCTTCCGTAGTAGTATTCGAAATCGCCTTTTTCGTTTGGTCGCTTTGACAAAAGGCTTCCGTAGTATTCGAAAGCTGTTTCTTCCCTTGCGTGGCTCGAGGTTTGGCCAAGGACGCGGCCTTTGTCCCCGATGGAGAATGAGACGGTGGTGGCTTTCCGGTGGCGCCAGTCAAGGTTGTCTGAGCGCCCAGCGGGCCGCAGCGAGGGGCCCTCCCCTTCGAAGACGGGTAAGGCGCTGGGCTCGTGGGTTCTGCTACAAGCCCGTTCAAGGTTGCCGCGCCTGCGCGACCGCGGCTGCGCGAGTCGAAGGGCCGCGAGCCGCGTGCCGATTTCTTGCAAACTTTCGCGTAATGTCCCTTTAGCGAGCACAAATGGCAAATAGCGTCACGTGCCGGACACACGACTCGGGCATGACGAGGCCCTCCACAAAAAAAACATGCGGCCCCGCGCAAGGCCTTGGGTCTGCTGGTCGTAACGGCAGCTGTCAGGGTAGGGTCATCCTCCGGAGCATCCCGGAGTTCAGCAGGTGGATCCACGTCCTCGTCAGTGGTCCTCTCCGGCCGGGCGTGTAGTGAGGTGCCCGCCAAAAGGCGCGTGCGATCATAGGCGTTCGATTGCATCCGCGCTTCAGTATACACCGTCGCTTGCTCAACCGCCGTAGCGAAGGTCAGGTCGGTCTTCTCCAAGAGTTTGAGACGTAGTTCCTGAGAGGAGACCCCTGCTATGAAGGCATCTAAAAGTCGATCATCTTTAGCCTGCTCGGGAGTCCGTGGCTGGGCGCTGTCCAGCATGAGCTGCCGGAGCTCCTGGGCGTAATGATCCATAGGCTCGTTGGGTTGCTGCCGTCGCGTCTGCAGCAAATAACGCGCATACACAGGGCTTTTTTCTTTTATATAAAGCCGCTTGAGCTCCGCGACGGTAAGATCATACGTCGTGCATTGAGCGACCGCGTGGTAGACCCGGTAGTCGATTTTTGAGTGTAATATTGCCAGCTTCGCGGCAGGCGTCGGAGCGGTATCAGGCTCATTAAAGAGATGCTCCAGTTGCTTGAGCCAGTGCTTGAGTTGCAAGCCTCCGTCCGTGGCTTGTGGGTCGGCGCTGAAAATGGACACCGTCAACGTCTTGTTGCCAGCCATGTCAGCAGATCATAAATGCAATTAAGTGTTGTGGAAAACCATTCAGGTCCGCACAACTTTTAGTCCAACGGTTTGGTTTAATTGCATTTAGATCATCACATCATTCCTGTAAGTAGAAATACACAATAAGCATACGATGCGACATCTCATAAAGCCATTCATATCAGTCAATGCAAGCAAGCTAGATATTCTATAAAGGCGTACCATTAACGAGGCTACCGATGTAACATGTCACAAGGGAGAAGTCCCGGAGCACTGACACAGCAACGGGTCTTATAGTCACGCCCCTAGTGGGGACAACAATGACAGCGAGCAGCGAGCATCCCCACCCGGGTTCAGTACGGATACGATTTCACTACAACGGGCATGCCCTAGTTTTATTAATCAGTTGTCATTGATAAAAAAATGTATATTCCATTTGATTATATTTATCTCTTAAATCAATATTCAGGTATACGTGAATGGAAGAAGAGGAGTGAAGCAGCACTTCATCAATTACATCATAAAAAAACTTTTCTTTGTTGCTAATTTCATTTATTTTCTCCTCTTAGACGTGACAGTGGCTCTTTCGATCTGTCACTGAATAGCGTCGGCCTGACCACCGTGTTACGTTTTACGAAAGATGTTGGTGGCCGGCCCACTGTTCAAGCCGTGGGCTGCTCGGCAACCGTGGGAGACGTCCATGTGAAACTACACGGAGGAGCTAGGTCAGTTGTTTGCATTGCACTTCACATGACCGACTGAACCATGGTACAATGGGGTGGATGATGGTGATGATGATATGAGTTCCCGTACAAGGAACTTCAATGCAAGAGTAGGCCATTAGGCCCATGAAGGTCTGTACTGGTGTTGCCAACCTGTGGTTGTTTGTCTGTGCTCTATCCTTTTCAAATACTGAGTGTAAAACGAAGCAGCACCGGAGGGGGCCCGGCGATGATGCGTGCCGAAAAGGGGTACTCCTTAGTTTTCACTCCATTTCTTTTTTTGATTGTCCGGGCGATATCTCAGGCACCTTTTGAGCTAGGAAGCTGATATTTGGACATGACAATGACCAACTGATTTGGCTATAAAGGATATTTTTGATTTATTGATTAATCAATTAATTATTTAATTATTCGATTAATTGTAGCATTAATTAATTTTTAAAAGTTACAGATTCGGATGAAACGGTGGTGGTTTTGATATTATATGAGCCAATTGATTAATAGTTTAATTATTTTACCATTATTATTTATTTATTTTCATTATTAATCACTTGTTTGTTTTTTTCTCATCTGGGCAATATCTCAGGCACCTTTTGAGCTAGGAAGCTGATATTTGGAAACAACAGTGACCAAGTGATTTGGCTGTAAAGTGTATTTTTGATTTATTGATTAATCAATTCATCGATTTATTATTTAGCGATTAATTAATGAATCAATTATTTATTTTTTCGATTAATTAATTGTTTAATTAATTTTCTAAAAGTTATAGCTTCAGATGAAACACTGGTGGTTTTTGTATGTTATAAGCCAATTCATTAAGAAATTAATTATTTTACAATTATTGTTTATTTATTTTAATTACGCAATTAATCAATTAATTATTGTACACCGCTCCTTCCCAATTCCGTCTCCATGTGCTGCATGGCGGCATTCCCTGGACCCAAAAGTGCTCCGGCAATGTCGCACGCTGAAGGATATGTTATTAATTTATTTGGCATGGGGGAGGTGTGCTTCGAATGTATTGTTACGGGCGACCCCCCTTTACCTCTGGTCTCGGTGGACCTCCGAACCCCGAGAGGGTCCCCGGCAGAAAGATGTGTTATCCCTGGTTGAAACCCAGCAAATAACGTCCCTCAGTGGAACCAGCAAATGAAACAGCCGAACCAATGATGCAACCACACCAAGTTATAAGCAAACCAGACTATATTATAAATCACACACAAAGAGCCATACAGCAATGGGGCAATCACCCCTACTTTCAAATCTTACGATAATAATAATATCCTTGTCAAGCCCCCTTAACCTCACCCACGGCACCTCCCCTAATGTCTCTGCTCCCCTCCAAGGCGAAGTCCCAATGTCTCTGTGCACTCCCGCGATTGGGGAGTTGAGGCCCGGTGGTCAATTGAGGCGTGGACGAGCGAGACGATCCCGGGGTCACGTGCTCAGCCCCCAGCAGCACAGCGGTGGCGAGGAACAAAGATGCGCTCCCTCCCGCGATCGGGGAGTCAAGGCCCGGTGGTCAAGTGAGGCGTAGACGAGCGAGATGACCCCGAGGTCACGTGCTCAGCCCCTAGCAGCACAGCGGTGGCAAGGAACCTCACAAAGATGCGCTCCGACGTACACGTTGCGGTTCAACCCGCAAGCCTCCGTATAATTCTCACGTGTCCCTTTCTGGCACAGCCGTTCCCGGCAATCCACCAGGGAATAATGCCCAGCCGACACGACGAAAGCCTGTTCGCGGCCGGGTGCTCCCAGGGCCCAGATGGCGGATGGCTTTCGCTCCAACCCAGATTCTCAAGGCCTGGATCCTCCGGGACCTCAATGAGAATACCCGATGACACAGGCTCCACGCACTCCGGCGATATTTCTTATCGACCGAACTTCCCTTCCAGAACGCAAAGTTCCCTCGCCCAGTACGTCGAACGCTCGGCCCGGAGCTTCAACCACCACGTCCTTTTTTTCCTCTTCGCCCCACCTCTTTTCTTCGCTCCACCTCTTCTGGTCTCGATCCAGATTTCCGGCCACATTTTACCAGGAGCGCTTTTAAATTTTTTACTCACAACAACGCTTTCCCTTAAGTCACAATCAGCATAATATCTAGAATACTTCGAACCAGCAACAATACTCATAACAACCATCATTAAAGCCGAGTCCGTAACACTTCCCCCCTTCAGGAAAGAAAGTTTGACCACAGCGAAAACTTTCTTTGCAGGCCAACTTGTCAACAAACCACCTATTGCCTCCTGATAGCACTTTTTCCCAGGGAGGCCGAGCTGAGTATTCCCTACATGGACGCCTTTAGGAACGTGAAGTTCACGGTTAGTCCGTGCAGGAACGTTTACGACATGGACGCCTTTAGGAACGTGGCGTTCATGGTTAATCCGTGTAGGAATTTTGGCTCAGCTGCTCCGCAGCATTCAGTGCTTCAACTCTTTCTAACTTCCCTAAGATTCACGGTTGGACCACCTGTCACTGTAGTCACATGACCCTGATAGTCACGTCTCCTTCTCGGCCGCTACCCTGATAGTCGTCCTTTCGGGAGCTGCCGTAACTCTGGGAGCCTCCATAGCAATATCGGCTGCGGCCACCACCAACACTACTGCCAAGTTGTCCTCTTCTGTAGCCCCCTCGACGCCGACGAAATGCCTTTCCTACTGTTATGGTCCGACCCTCCAACTCCTGGTTGTTCAGATCCTTTTCTGCATTTCTGGCGTCCTTTGAGTTTTCAAATGTGACAAAGCCAAACCCTCTTGACTTTTGGCTCTCCCTGTCTTTTATCAGCAGCACTTCCAAAAGCGGTCCATATTTGTTGACTCCAGAACCTCTTCCTTTGTTTTGAAGTTCAGTCCACCTACAAAAGGCTTGCCAACTTTGCCTCCATCCCTGACTGGTGTGGTGTTACTTCCCATATCGGACTTTTTCACAACCATCAGGTTACTAGAAACTTGACCCCCAGCCAAATCATTCCCAACCACAACTGATACTCCCTCTACAGGAAGAGTGGCTTGCAACCCCACGGTGACCGGTCCTGACACCAAATCAGACTCTAGATTGATGACATGAAGGGGAGCGCTAACCCAGCCACCGATCCCCTGTAACCGAACACTATCACCAGTTGCTGTACTCTCCGACAATGGCAAAATGCCTTCAAGCATTATGGATTGATGTGCTCCTATGTCCCTCAATACCCTAACAGGTCTTGGGTTAGTCGAGTCTCCCTCCAGTGAGACAAACCCCTCATAAATAAATGGTTGGTAACTCTTCTGCGGGCGATTTCTCACGTTTGCCATCGCATTCGGAGTTGTACTAGTCGGACTCCGCTCCTGATTTTCCTTTCCCAAAGCATGACAGTGGGACATCAAGTGTCCTGGTTTATGGCAAAAAGCGCAAGTAGGCCCGGAGGAGAACCTCATGGTCTGCCTCGAGGCCCACGGAGGATACGTCTGCCTTGAAACCGTTGACTTCTGACCTGTAGAAGTCGTGATATCAGAGGGGTCCTCCTCTCGAGGCCGCCCCCATGAATTTTCGTTCTCCACCCCTGCTGTACCATAGCTCCCCTGGCTATGTCTAGGCGAGAAGTTAGGGTTGTGGAACCCCATCCTGTGGGTTAAGGCATCGTCATCTGCCATGGTCGCTGCCTCATACAACTTTGGTACTTTCCTTTCCTCCAGGTGTATTTCAATGTCCTCGTGGACACACTGTTGGAACTCCTCCACCAGGATCAATTGTCGCAATAGTTCGAAGTCTAGTACGTCGAACGCTCGGCCCGGAGCTTCAAACTCTACTTGTTTTCTTTTTAATTTGGCGTAGGCAAGGTGCGTTCTATCCCGCCAAGATAGGTGAAATCAGTTTGTGCTGCACTTATGAAAAGAGTGAAAGATCAAGCTCTTTATTGGCTTTCATTAGTGTCAAAGATGTATACAGATTGAATGTCCGCACACACCAAGAACAATTATCGGAGATTTATTATCTGGAGAAGATTCACTTGATTATACGAGGTTTACAAGAAAGTTAGCAGTACACTACACCGGTATATACGACAACGGACTGAAGACAACATTTCAAGCAAAACTTCTGCCCAACTTGGTTGAATTCAGTCCTTTTATAGTATTTCTGCGAACAAAGGAAAGTCTCCTGGAGCCTCGATGAGTCAGACTGAGGAATGAGGGGTCAAGCGTTTGAGACAAGTTGGCGCCATAGACACGGTAGAACATCTGTTTAACATTCCAACACAGGCCATAAAGATAAGCAGCCTTAGGTGAAAGAGTGCAGACATGGTGTCTTCGTCATACTGGCGCCACCGGAGGAGACTCTGTCTCATCTTGTCTGGCAAAACAGCTTCATTCGCCTTTTGTATATTTCTTCCTTGCACAGATTAATCAATGTAAGCTTTATTCCTATAAGTATTCCTTCGCACAGCAAACACACATTTTCTATAACTCATAATGCAGATTGATCAAAGATTTATCACTGAAGTATATGCTTCATTTTTATTTGCAATATATATTATATATATATATTGAAGACCATAATAACTGGTGTTTTTGTCTTGATCCATGAGGATTTAAACAATCAGTAGGAAGAGGCCATCATTGGAGGTTTGCCATTGCCTTTAAACAGCAACAACAAATGACACTTATCAATCCCGAGAATTCAATGAAGTGAAAAACAAATTTGAAACAAGATGCCAGGGATAGCTCGCCAAAGGCATTGTTACTCTAAAGAAAAAAAATGCAAGAGTCACATTAATCTTAAACGTATAAACCCTTTATAATGTGTACAGTGTGTCAGAAATCTCTCCCCACTACTCGTGCCTGCCATGGTTTGCTGGTTTTAGAGTGTAAGTTCCCAGCTTCTGGTGAAAATTCAATGTTGTGAACGACTCACTTCAGTTGTTTCGGGGCCGGTTTGATGGCCGAGAGGTTTGCGCACACTCACCTCTAAGATGTCTGGCCTGGGTTTGAATCTCGACTCGGTGATAAAATGTCAGCATGATTAAGGCACAAGGGTTAAATTGACACCTCATTTGTTGAAATTGAAAATATCTGCCACTTGGCAAAGAGCAGGGCACGTGGCACCTTGCAGTACTTCCGGTTCAGTGAGCATTATGTCAAAGTATAAAGAGGTGTTAGAATTCTCTATGGGCCAAGGTGATGAAATCCCCCCCCCCCTCCCCTTCCCACGCCTCCCCCTCCCCTCCCCTTCATCCCCCACCCTCCCCTTCCCACGCCTCCTGCCCCCAAGCCCTCTCCCTCCCACACTTCTCCCTGCTCTCAAATGTTGTGGTTGTGTGCTTCCCCTTCTCTCCCCATCTTGTCTTCCGCTCCCTCTTTTGTATATTTTGTTTGTCTGGATGATTTGTTTGTGAAATAAATGTTAGCTCTTTCACGAGCCTCGATTCAGTATACAAAAAAAAAAAAAAAAAAAAAATCATTTCACTGATGTCTTAAACATACAGTACGTACACAACATACAAAACTTACATTCTAAAGGTGCATTTTTGTTTCTTGTGTTGTAGCTGGTTTTACGATCTATTCCGAGGTCCCATTGGGCACAATATAAGGGACAACCTGAAAAGACAGGTATGTGTTTTGTATAATTTTGATGAGAGAAACATTTAAATGATACTTTGTGTCATAAAGTATGTAGACCCACATGGTTTGTTCATGTTGTTTCAAAATAACATTGTAAAACTGTTTTCAGATTTGCCCCATGGTCACCAATTCTGTTGACAAAGGACTTGATGAAATCTTGCAAACCTTTCCAGGTGAGGCCTATTTTGTAATATTGGTCTCTCTCTACTGGGTGAAAAACAAATTTACTTTTCTTGAGTAAATTCGCATTTCCTGTATACAATGTCATACTTGTGGCTCTTGGGTGTTTTTTCTTCTTTTGAAATTTTATTCAGTGAAGAAGAATGTTGATGAGTTTGTTATGGTTGACAACTCGCTGACAAGAGATCCGGAGTTCTTGCCAAAAGCAGTTGACCTCAGCTGCAAGGTCAATCTAACCTACACATATCACTGGGCGATTTAACATGATGACATTTTGTGATATTATTCCTTAAACCTCATTTTTTTTTGTATACAAGATCGAGGCTCGTGTAAGAGCTAACATTAATCACTGTTCACAGAAGAGAGAGAGAGTTCATGGGAGGTGGAGTTACAGGGAGAAAGGGTCACTACACACTCTTTGACCCCATGCGAGGCATCCTTATTGGCTCCTGTTTATTGCAACGTGCCACTAATTGCGATCTTGAGGCAGCAGTGCGATGTCACGGTTCAGTAGGGATGTTGTAGTTGCCGACTGGCAATGTTGTTTGTGTCATGATGATGTTGCAGGTGCGTGGCGTTGTTGTAGATTACGGTGATGTTGATGGCGGGTGGCGTTGTTGTAGATTGCGGTGATGTTGCAGGCGGGTGGCATTATTCTATATTGCGGTGATGTTGCAGGCGGGTGGCATTGTTGTAGATTGCGGTGATGTTTCTGGCAGGTGGCATTGTTGTAGATTGCGGTGATGTTGATGGCGGGTGGCGTTGTTGTAGATTGCGGTGATGTTTCTGGCAGGTGGCATTGTTGTATATTGCAGTGACGTTGCAGGTGGGTGGCATTGTTGTAGATTGCGGTGATGTTGCAGGTGGGTGGCGTTGTTGTAGATTGCGGTGATGTTGCAGGTGGGTGGCATTGTTCTATATTGCGGTGATGTTGCAGGTGGGTGGCATTGTTGTAGATTGCGGTGATGTTGCAGGTGGGTGGCGTTGTTGTAGATTGCGGTGATGTTGCAGGCGGGTGGCATTGTTGTAGATTGCGGTGATGTTGCAGGCGGGTGGCATTGTTCTATATTGCGGTGATGTTGCAGGCGGGTGGCATTGTTGTAGATTGCGGTGATGTTGCAGGTGGGTGGCATTGTTGTAGATTGCGGTGATGTTTCTGGCAGGTGGCATTGTTGTATATTGCAGTGATGTTGCAGGTGGGTGGCATTGTTGTAGATTACGGTGATGTTGATGGCGGGTGGCGTTGTTGTAGATTGCGATGATGTTGCAGGCGGGTGGCATTGTTCTATATTGCGGTGATGTTGCAGGCGGGTGGCATTGTTGTAGATTGCGGTGCTGTTTCTGGCAGGTGGCATTGTTGTAGATTGCGGTGATGTTGATGGTGGGTGGCGTTGTTGTTGATTGCGGTGATGTTTCTGGTGGGTGGCATTGTTGTATATTGCAGTGATGTTGCAGGTGGGTGGCATTGTTGTAGATTGCGGTGATGTTGCAGGTGGGTGGCGTTGTTGTAGATTGCGATGATGTTGCAGGCGGGTGGCATTGTTCTATATTGCGGTGATGTTGCAGGCGGGTGGCATTGTTGTAGATTGCAGTGATGTTGCAGGTGGGTGGCGTTGTTGTAGATTGCGATGATGTTGCAGGTGGGTGGCATTGTTCTATATTGCGGTGATGTTGCAGGCGGGTGGCGGGTGGCGTTGTTCTATATTGTGGTTATGTTGCAGGCGGGTGGCATTGTTGTAGATTGCTGTGATGTTGCTGGTGGGTGGCATTGTTGTAGATTGCGGTGATGTTGCTGGTGGGTGGCGTTGTTGTAGATTGTGGTGATGTTGCAGGTGGGTGGGGTTGTTGCAGATTGCAGTGATGTTGCAGGTGGGTGGTATTGTTGTAGATTGCGGTGATGTTTCAGGTGGGTGGTATTGTTGTAGATTGCGGTGTTGTTGTAGATTGCGGTGATGTTGCTGGTGGGTGGCGTTGTTGTAGATTGCGGTGATGTTGCAGGTGGGTAGCATTGTTGTAGATTGCGGTGATGTTGCTGGTGGGTGGCCCAAAGTATGCACACGTACAAATAAAATAACTAACTCAGGATTCCCTCTATGTTGAATGCAACTCCCCTGAATCAGTTTCACAACCGTAACGATGTTTATATGAATAAAGCAAGAGTGTGTGTTTGTCTGTCCGTTCCTGAACTACTTCCTCAGTTTTGAGGATTGCCCCGCCAAACTTGCTGTGGAACCTTTTTGGGTTCTAGCGGGTGTCTTATGGTTGGTGGGAGGTTTCATAAATTTCTCAATACAATTATGATTTTGAGTTTCCACCTGTGTGAAGGTGCGCTCTCTCCGTATGTAAACTCATTCACAGGTTCGGCATTTGCAGTTTCGCCATTTACCACATGTGGAAACATTTGCTGGTTCGATAATATCTAAATACAATTGAGATTTTCGGTACTAACACCATCACCATCATCATTAAAGGTACATTGATTTTACATGGTACTTGGTACTCCCATACATTTGGGGCCAGCTCCACCAAATTTTCTTTGCAGCTTTTGGAGCCTCTGCGTTTGTCGTAAAGTGCGTGAGAGTTTTCATAAAATTTCTCAAAACCTTTTTTTTTTTAATGCTCCCACCTGTGCGCTAGAACAGGTACCTCGCTAGTTATAACATAAATAGTATCCAAGATTGTGTCATTTGCATTTTAACATGGCAATCTCTTTTTTCTAGGGAAGTTTTAAAAGTATTTCCCATCCTGAGGAACCTCCATTCACTGCCCTGCCGATGAACATGGACAATGCCACAGACAAAATGCTGTACTTGGGTGTATCGGAATACCTCTTCAATACAGCTGGCTTTGCTTTCCATTCTGCTGGTGCCTTGAACTACCTCATCACCAATGACATGGCAAGTTTCCGCGCACTTAATGGTTTGATCCTGCCTGGAATACCGATCTGTAGAATTCTGGAGCATATAAGAGGGCAGCAGTAACATAGAGCTACAAGAGCAATGCAAGCGAAATGTTAAGAACTTGTGAGTCTATGCATCGCACTTTTGCATGCAAAGTTTCAGGCCACTAAGTTTCATGGTTTTGGAGTTATGGAGGAGACACACCCACAACCTTACAGAGAAAAGAAGAACCTGACAGAGATCTTAAAAACCATCCCAGTGAACATGACCACAAACGAACTACAGTTAGAGGGGGCTCAGTGACGATCATGAAAAGAGCCCTCGGAACACAACCCTGAGAACAACAAAAATTCGACAACTTGGTCCATGAACCGTGATCCATTACCGGAGAGGAGGTGAATACTTTTGAGAACTGGGAGGACTCTGTTCCACCTCCTGAAACCTGTAAATGGAGATAACAACCAACAACACACACACACACACACACACTGACATTTATTATTTGGATATGTGCATGGATGGTCCATTTTGGAATTTAAATTCACTTACCATTTAGCCTGGTGTTGGAGCTAGCGGCTAGGGTGCCAGCTTCGGATCCTAGAATCCTGGGTTCGAATCCCGGTCGATCGCTGAATTAACGCCAGGGGGGTTGACTCAGCCTGTTCATCCTTCCGAGGTCGGCTAATTGAGTACCAGTTCACTGGTAATTCCCTGTTTGTCGTAAAAAGGCGACAAAAGGGTTGGCGGCAGGAAGGGCATCCGGCCGTAAAACATTGCTTCAAAAAGGGGACCAAAAAAAAAAACAACAACAACCACGGTCCCCGAAAAAGGCCAACCCCCGCTTGCGGGGAAAAATGGCCTCTAAAGGTGTTTTTTTTTTTGTTGTTTTTTCACCATTTGCTCAGTGACTCTCAACAGTGAATGTGCCTGCAAATGGTTTCAATTAGCAGTGAATATGGCCATGTGTGCTGTTTGACGTTGAATTTTCTCCTTTTTCTAGATACCAAAGGAAAGTCCATTCCGCCTGAATACCTCTTCAATTGGATGGTTTATCCCAGAGGTAACACCAACACCATTGCTAATTTTCTGAAGTCTTTAATTGCCAATTATGCAATATATACATGTAAAAAAGGAAGAAGAAGAAATGGAGGATGTGGTAGAGGTTACATTGAGATGCTGCACTGCGACATAACGATGTCATCAATATTGTAAATGAACCAGGAAGTACAACCATTTTTACGGCGTAGCCCATAGGGAAATGCCGTCTGGAACAGCAGTTGTCTGTCCGCCCGGGTGTATGTACGTATGTATGTATGCATGTATGTATGCATGTACGTATGTATGTATGTATGTTCCTCCCGCTGGCATTTTGTGGGTTTATTCCTTTCATTGGGATTTTGGTCTGATTGACATGACATTTTCACCGTAGGAGCGCCTCCTCCTGTAGAATTTTTCTTGACAATGATGACGTCATAGGTCACGTGGTATGGGCGCCATCTTGGGAAAACCGAAAAACTTTGCACCTCTCTATCTCCGAAACCGCTCCACGGAAAAAATTGAACTGTGGCTCATTCTAAAATACTCCCGATGGGCATGAATAACTTATGTTAATGATGATGTCATAGGTGCCTTTATTATGACCTCATTAAACGACAAGTAGAACACTTGATCCGATCAGTATGAAATTTCTTGCGCATGATCTCGGGATAAATTGATTGGGAAAAAACAATTCATGATGTCATCGGTCACGTGGTTTGGCAGCCATTTTTTTATGGCATAGCCCAGAGGGCAATACTGTCTGGAACAGTGTTTGTCGATCCGTTCGGTGTATGTATGTCCCTCACAAACGTCCACCAATCAGAGCTGAGGATCTGCTCACCTGACGGGGGACAGCAGATCCTCCACTCAGCCGATCCAAGCCTGGCTACGCCGTTATTTGACTATTGGTCTTGTTTTTATTTCTTATGGTTTCTAAGGCTCATGAAAGAGCTGTCACACAAATCACGAATTTATGAATCCCCTTTTCGTTTTTTTTACAGTGTATTAAACTCAATGCAGTTTATATGATGATTGTGTTGGTGCCCCTTCCTCTCTTTGTTGATCTCTCCAGGTGCAGAAGCAGTATCCAAACATGCTCATGGAGATGAGGGTGCTTTCTAATGCCCCACCTGCTGTTACAATTCAGCCCAAGACAACCAAACTTTCAGCATATGCTGATATTCTGACCTTTGCCATACTACCAAATGGTTCCAGGGCATTCTTGTTTTCACTGAATGTGGTAAGTTGTCAAGAACAGCTGCGAGATTGTTTCTGGGCGCCATGACAGCTCAATCCTAGGATTTATTCTCATCGGTGTTGGACTTAATCTAAGTAAGTGGTGTTCTTGAGTGATGCAAGCTCTAAGCACTGGATCTTGTGGTACACCGTCCTTCTTTTGGGATATAAAGCCGGTTATCCCTCCTGCATATAGTTTATGGATGTTAAAACTCCCACATTATCTGGCAAAAAGAGTAGGATGTTGTTGGTTGGAGCAATGGCAAAATTATCCGCTTTGGATTAGCTTCTCTTTTTCTGTATACATGGTCGAGGCTCATGGAAGAGCGAGAGCTGAATAGAAGGGAACAAAATGGAAAATGGGGAAACACTAACAGCAGAGTAGACGGGAGAGTGAAATCAAGGGGAGGGGGAGAAGGACACATGGGGGTACAGCTTTCTAATTAGCTCTACCTGTGTTAGGTAAAAGTGTTGGGAGGTGTATACGGCACTGGCATGTTGCAGGTCGTTAAGATATTTCTTAATTATCTGATCATCTATATCTCCTATCCTTATCATGGAGGTTTGTTAGTGTGTGCGTGCCTTAAACTCGGAAACTGTCAGATGAGGCGACACCGTGTAATACCTCAACAGAAGCGTGACCTGTGAATACCATGGTGATTCTTTCCTGGGGGAGAGGGGACATTTTTATAAATAAATAAAAATACATATAAATATATCCCTTACGGGAGAAGGGAGGTTTACACCATACGCAGGGAGGTGGACACTTCTTTTGACCCCCCCCCCCCACCCCCCTATGGAAACATTCCAGACCTTAGAATGACATGTGGATGGGGAGGGGGGCACTTTCGTACTGCGTCCAGTCCATCGCAAGCATTTTGAATCGTGCTAGATGTTATAACAACAACCTGTTGAGAACAGATCCAGCTTGTACCTTGTAAATAAATAAAAAATAGAATTAAATATTTATTTTATTATAAATCAATAATATATAGATCAATTAAGAAAAGTTTTGCCTTCCCTATCTCCTCCCTCCCCATCCTCATCTCTAATAATAAGTTTGTGTGTTTGTGTGCGTCTCCTCCATGACTCCAAAACCATGAAACGGAGAGGCGTGAAACTTTGCTTGCATACAAAGGGAACTCCAAGGAAGTGTATGAATGAAAACTGGGTGTTGTGGTAAATTTAAACACCCCTCATGAAGATAATTAACGGAGTGCTCATCATTTTAAAAAACAAAAAACGCTTATCCTTGATCAGCCCGCTTTCACATCGCAGGGGTCTTCAACCGCTATTTATTTCAGCCTGTTCAAAAATGCCTTGCATTGGAACCATAATGTACTCTCGCTAACTAATTCAAGTATACAATTGAAATCTGTCTTCGGATTTGAGGATCGGAGCATGTGGACTGATTAATTGTCTAAATCTGGGGTGAAATCTATACATTTTAAAGAAATTAAATATTCTTATAACTTAGCGGATTGACGTATTTATATTAATCAAGCAAGGCTGTGACCCCTCCTTTTCCATATTTACACAAGAAAATGTGAAATCGCCAAAGCATTAAACTTTACTTTTTATACTATTTAGACAATTATATTGAGTGAAGAAAAGTTTAAGGAATGTGCCGAAAGTGTAACTCCATTGAGTGCAACAATAATAATTAACCAGCGGAATTGCCGCAAATGCTCGCGTGGCTTTGGCTGGATTCTCCGTGGTGAAATCATCGGGAGTTCGGAAGCCAAGAATTCGAATTAAAAGAACAATGAACATAACAGGAGGATTCGAATGAGTAAAGCAATGGGACAAGTGAACTACGAGATCAAGAGAGACTTGGAAAATATTGTAATAATAGTTTAATTCATTTACTCTTAAATAAATGTTCCACTCAATTTTCGAGGCGTTGCTCCTTCACTCCACTTCCTCGCTCTCTCCCTTTTTTTCTCACTCACCCCCCCCCCCCATTCCTTGCTCCCCCTTCCTCCTCCTCCTCTCTCTCTCTCTCCCTCTCTTCTCTCCCCCCCCCCCCCTCCTCTCTTTCCCCCCACCATCCTCTCTTCTCTCCCCCACCCCTCCACCTCCTCTTTCACTCCCCCTTTTCATTCTTCCCCACCGCTCCTTACTCCCCACTCCCTCCTCCTACACCCTTTCTTTTTCTCCCACCCCTCCCTCTCTCCCCCAACCCCCTCCCTCTCTTCCACCCAGCCCCCACCAATCTCTCTTCCCCCTTTTCTCTCTTCCCACCCCCTCTCTTAGCATTCTCCTCAGCGAATCGACGCATGGTATTTGCTAGTTATATATAAAAAGAGGCCTTACAGCCTCTTTGCCTAACTTACGAACCTGTCTTACCTTCAACGTCGATAGTACTCAACATTGAATGCAATGGATTTCAATGAAGGTAGAACTGATTACCCTTGAACCATTGAATGTGCAATGCACCAAAAATTTCATTTTTACCTCGTATCCCTCGGTATTTAGTGAAATGCCACTTGAATTGCTCGCACAGCTCATTGGGCACAGCCCCCACATCTGCCGTGACATCAGGCACGGCTCATATGGCATGCACATCTGCCCCAGATTGTTCCGTTTGAAAGTTCATGAATACAGTTGAGAGAAAGTCATGCATGGTTTCCAGAGATGCAGTCTTGGGATTTAATTAGGTTTACTCTCCATGAAATGGAGAGTAAACCTATTATTACTGCTGGAGTTTTTATTATTATTATTCTTCCACCCTATTTTGCACCTCCGAAAACTTCATAATTAATGTTCTCAGCAACCTTTGGTCGGATTGACAGGAAATTTTCATCAAATGATCGTCGCGGCTGGTAGAATTTTTTAATGCTAATTTTGACGTCATAGGTCACGTGGTGAGAGAGAGAAAAAAATGAGATTTTTTCCCAGATGCGTAGTTAAAAAAAAATCAGAATGCAAAAATTTTCGAAGTCATACGTCACATGGTTCGGCTGCCATCTTGTTTTTCGTGAAAAACCACGAAAACCCCTTTTTCTCCGCAACGGTTGAACGGATCGAGCCCAAACTTGGCATGCATATTCACACGCCCATGACGAACAAAAAAGCCTTTCGAGCACGACGTCATCCGACACATGGTTTCAGAGTTATGACGTTTTTAAGCACAAACTACAAATGGTATCACCTCCATAATTTGTGAAGATATCGAGTGGAAACTTTACACAAATGTTCCTCATGGGGGGATGTTTCAACGTTACTTGAGACGTTTTGATAAGTCATATGGTTTGGCTGCAATAAATAATGGAAGGAATGTTTTTATTTAAGCTTCTAACTCTTGAACCACTGCATGGATCGACTTGAATTTTTAATGCAATGTAGCTCTCATCAAGCGGAGCAGGTGTGTAAAATTTCAAGATGATTGGATGTACGGTCTCGAAGCTATGTCTTTATTGTTGAAAGAAGAAGAAACGCACCATTTTGTTCCCCCCAGGACGTGATCACGATCACACGACCTCTCGCGGTCATTTTAACCTCAAATAAAATTATAATTGAAGATTTGTCAACAGCTGAGGTATATTAACAAACGAATAAAACAGATTTGGTCAAATTCTGACTTTTTTAACTCGATCGCATTTGACACAGAGTTGTGAAATGCTCAAGAAGAAGAAACCTCATTTGGCTTCTCAGATAAAATAAATAATTCTGGCTCTGCAATTTCACGTTTATTTTATTTTTTAAATCACTTTTTCTGCAAGCATTGCACAGATTGACGTGAAATTCTCACCACAGGTGCGCCATAGGATGTTTGTTTGTGTGTGTGTGTGTGTGTGTGTGTGTGTGTATGTGCGTGTATGTGGATGTCTGTGTGGGTGTGGGGGTGGGGGGGGTGGTGGATATGTGTGTGTGGGGGGGGGGGGGGGGTTGGGGTGTGTGTGTGGAAGGGGGGGGCGGATGTGTGTGTGTGTGTGTATCTGTGGAGGGGTGTGGGTGTGGGGGTGTGGGTGGGGGTAAGAGGATGTGTGTGTGTGTGTGTGTGTGTGTGTGTGTGTGTGTGTGTGTGTGTGTGTTTGGGAATGTGCGTGTGTGTGGATGTGTGTTTGTGTGTGTGTGTGTGTGTGTGTGTGTGTGTGTGTGTGTGTGTGTGTGTGTGTGTGTGTGTGTGTGTGTGTGTGTGTGTGTGTAGGGGGGGGATGTGTGTGTGCAGGTGGAGAAACTATGTTTGAGGTTTACAGTTTAAATAAAGTTGAATATGGGATGTTGTGAAATTAACATCATTTACAGCAATCCTTTAAATTATTTATATTTAAGTTTAGGAACAACCGATACTGCACAATTAATTAAGTGAGTGTGTGTGTGTGTGTGTGTGTGTGTGTGTGTGTGTGTGTGTGTGTGTGTGTGTATCGGGGTTGTATCCAAGGGGGTTGTGTCAAAGCATGTCCAATGAAAGTGGGGTTGGATCAAAAGTGGGGTTGTATCAAAAGTGGGGTTGTATCAAAAGTGGGTGCGAGTAAATCGGTCATCACTGCCAGCAGTTTTAAAGTGGTAGTTCTAGTTGAATTTAATATACCAAAGACCTGATGATCCAAGACCTACTCGCTGTGATCCAATGATGAGAATTAGCCGAGCAATAATCCATTGCAATTATAAGGAGAAATTGACTTTGAGTAAGCCTAAACCATTTGGCATGGCACTTGTAGAGGGAATAGTATCGCCTCGCACACTCGTTCTGAACAAAAATACTGTTGTCATCTGAACATGCTACTATTATTGTCCACTGGTATGATTGCCCACATATCCATGCACCAAATTATGTCCCATACATTGCCTTCAGAAAGTATTCACACCCCTTGACCTTTTCACATTTTGTTGTGTTACAGCCTGAATTTAAAATGGATTAAATTGAGATTTTTTTTGTCGCTGATCTACACATAATAACTCGTTATTGTCAAAGTGGAATTTTTGTTAGCCATTTTTACAAAATAAGTAAAAATGAAAAGCTGAAATGTCTTGAGTCAATAAGTATTCAATCCTTTGTTATGTCACTCCAAATTGAGTTCAGGTGCATCCAATTCCCTTTGATCATCCTTGAGATGTCGCGACAACCTGATTGAAGTCCACCTGTGGCCAATTCAATTGATTGGACATGATTTAGGAAGAAACACACCTTTCTATACAAAGTCCCACAGTTAACAGTGCATGTCAGAGCAGAAACTCTACCATGAAGTCCAAGGAACTGTCCGTAGAACTCTGAGACATAATTGTGAGGAGCCAGACATCTGGGCAAGGGTGTATAATAATTTAGAGTGTTGAAAGTTCCCAAGAGCACAGTCAGCTCTATCATTAGGAAATGTAAAGAATATGGAACTACCCAGCCTTATTAGAGCTGGCTGTCCGACCAAACTGAGCAACCGGACAAGAAGGATCTTTGTCAGGGCAGTGACCAATAACCCAATCACCCTTCTGACAGAACTACATCGTTCCTTCGCTGAGATGGGAGAACCTGCCGAAAGCACAACCGTTTCTGCAGAACTTCACAAATCTAGGCTTTATGGGAGAGTGGCCAGACGGAATCCACTTCTGAGGAAAAGGCACATGATAGCACGCCTGGTTTGCAAAAACGCACGTCAAAGATTGAGAGCATGAAGCAAAAAAAAAGTAAGGGGGTGAGACTAGAAACAGAAGAAAAAGAACCACCTTTAGAGGCCATTTTTCCCTGCAGAGCAGGGGTTGGCCTTTTTCGGGCACCTCGGGCCCCTTTTTGAAGCCGGATGCCCTTCCTGCCGCTAATCCTGTTAGTCGCCTCTTGCGACACACAGGGAATTACCAGTGACCTAGTGCTCAATTTGCCGACCTCGGAAAGATGACAGGCTGAGTCAACCCCACTGGTGTTAATTCAGCGATCGACCGGGATTCAAACCCAGGATCCTAGGATCCCAAGCCGGCACCCTAACCGCTAAGCCAACGCCAGGCTGGGTGAGACTAGAAATAAACTAAATTATTTATTTATAGCTGTCTTGAGCCTTGTCACTTTGGAACCACACGGTCTTCACGTTGTTCTGTGCCTACCTGTTCCGTAATTCATGCTTTTTACATTCGGATATGGTTCAGTTTCTGCATGGTAAGATCCAGGCAAAATAAATTCAACAAACTCAACAAAAAAAATGAACAACTTACTGGACATTCTACCAAATTCCACCAATTGTCTCACGGGATGACGTCATCTGACATACAAATCAGGAAAAAATCCAAAATCCTTCTCCAAGATGGATTGTCTTTCAAACCCCAACAACAGTATAAACGAATGGTTTTATGTGCTAATAACGTCACCAGCAGTCTACACAGTCGAGATTTTCCTTGTATTTTATTTGATTTTTAAAAGAGTACTGTAACATTTTTATTTCTCCCACAATTATACTTTGTTATCCTTAGAGTGCAACATTGGATGCCAAGTTGGCCTTTGCAGATCCCATGCTGAAGGGTGTTTTAGACCTCAAAAGGTAAGCGACTTTCAACAATCACTGATTTACAATTTTATCCTTCCAAAGAAACTTTATATTTTGGGTTCTGTGTTTTCTCTTTCACAGTTTATTGATGAAACAACTCAACTCAACTGTTGGAACTATACCTGTGAGTTGAATCCACTAAAGGCACAATTTTTTTGTCATCCTCACTATAATTTGATTGTTTATACTATGAATGGACGAGGAGTTTGCGTGCGTGTGTGTGTGTGTGTGTGTCTGTCTGTCTGTGTTTGTGTCTGTGTCTGTCTGTCTGTCTGTGTGTCTGTTCGGGCCGTTACTTTTTTTACCATTTGAGTTTTGTCATCAAATTTTCACCAAAGCTTTATCTATCTATAATTCCAGTAATCTCTGTGTGTGTGTGTGTGTGTGTGTGTGTGTGTGTGTGTGTGTGTGTGTGTGTGTGTGTGTGTGTGTGTGTGTGTGTATGTGTGTATGTCTGTGTGTTTGTTTGTTTGTCTGTGACCGCTGTTTCTCGACAACCACGGGTCCGATATACTTGCAAATTGCCAGGTATATTGCTGGGGACCCGAGGATGTGCCTTTTCAAGGTTTGAAATTAATCGGACAAGTAGTTACCGAGCTATGTCCAAAAAACGATTCAACCAATCAGAGAGCAGCGAGCTATCACGTGTGCCGAACGTGGCGAACAGACTCTGCCTCGGACGGCACATTTGAGAGCGTATTCATTTATTTCACGTTGGCAAACTATGTTGGCGTTAAACTATGTTTTAAAACTAATTAAAACTAATTTGCGATTCTTTCGCTTTCCTGCGCGTTTGTGCACGCTATGGCGATTTCTTTACCAAACTCCGCAAGCCGTTCGCTTTGGACCAAACCATTTCATGTAAATAGAGGGGGGGGATTGTCACCGTACTCGCAAGCCGTTCGCTTTGGACCAAACCATTTCATGTAAATAGAGGGGGGGGGATATAATTTTAGATATATATATAGTACGGGCATGCCCTAGTTATGATAATACGGAGAAGGCAAATTAATAATTCCGTCAAAAGGCCAAAAGGGTAAAGGTCAGCGTCACATAAAATCATTAATTTTCATCTCATTGACCTGAAATTTAAATTTACCATTTGAGTTTTGTCCCCAATTTTTCAACAAAGCTTTATTATGATAATATGGAGAAAGCAAATTAATAATTTGGTCTAAAGGTTAAAGGTCAGCATTACCTAAAATCATCAATTTCCATCCAGTTGACCTGAAATTAAAATTTAGCACATGAGCTTTATCATCATATTTTCTAAAAAGCTTTATTATGATAATATGGAGAAGGCAAATTATAATTTGGTTAAAAGGTTAAAGGTCAGCATCACCTAAAATCATCAATTTCCATCCAGTTGACCTGAAATTAAAATTTAGCACATGAGCTTTATCATCATATTTTCTAAAAAGCTTTATTATGATAATACGGAGAAGGCAAATTATAATTTGGTTAAAAGGTTAAAGGTCAGCATCACCTAAAATCATCAATTTCCATCCAGTTGACCTGAAATTAAAATTTAGCACATGAGCTTTATCATCATATTTTCTAAAAAGCTTTATTATGATAATACGGAGAAGGCAAATTATAATTTGGTTAAAAGGTTAAAGGTCAGCATCACCTAAAATCATCAATTTCCATCCAGTTGACATGAAATTAAAATTTAGCACATGAGCTTTATCATCATATTTTCTAAAAAGCTTTATTATGATAATACGGAGAAGGCAAATTATAATTTGGTTAAAAGGTTAAAGGTCAGCATCACCTAAAATCATCAATTTCCATCCAGTTGACCTGAAATTAAAATTTAGCACATGAGCTTTATCATCATATTTTCTAAAAAGCTTTATTATGATAATACGGAGAAGGCAAATTATAATTTGGTTAAAATCGCTCTTTCACGAGCCTCGATCTTGTATACAAAAAAAAAAGAAAAAAGAAAAAAAAAAAGGTCAAACACAAATTGTCAATTTTCACCTGATTGACCTGAAATTTAAAGAATTTGCATGTCGGGTTACTGAATTGGTTCACCAATCAAAAGGTAGGAGTCGATTGTTGTTTTGTTTTTTATCAAAAGGTCATGGTTGCATAAAATCGTCAATTTTCATCCAATTGATCTGAATTTTTAAGAATGTGCATATTAGTTCACATAATTGGTTCACCAATCAAAAGCTGGAAGCTGCTTAATTTTTTTAGGTCTAAAGCTCAAAGATCAAGGATGCATAAAATCATCAATTTTCATTTTGTATTTTTTTTGAAACTGCTTTCGTTATTTTGGGCATCGGAAAGAGGAAGAAGATGTCTGAATCCAAACGGATGCGGACGGGCTTTGCATTTTCAGATGCTTTCTAGTTTTGATTGTTTTGCTTGTTTGTTTATTTGTGTATGTGTGTGTATGTTTGTTTTGTCCAAGTGTGTGTGTGTGTGTGTGTGTGTGTGTGTGTGTGTGTGTGTGTGTGTGTGTGTGTGTGTGTGTGTGTGTATGTGTGTATGTGTGTTAGTTTCGCCCATTTGTGTATTTGTTTGTTTGTATGTTTGATTGTCTTGTTTGTTACCAAACGAGGACGGAGATTATGTTTTCACTCCTGTTTGTGTATTTGTCTGTGTGTAAGTTTATCTGTGAACAGGATATCTCAAAAATGTATGCACAGATTTGGCCAAAACTTGGTGGACAGGTTGGGTGTGTGACAGGCACAAATATATTCGATTTTTGTCTCATTCACCATCATCAGCTGCATCCTGTAGATGTGCAAATGATTTTGATGAATAGGTGTAATGTTACTGAACGTACATGCGTTAAAATCATTACCAAATCATCATTATTCTGATTCTTATTCTCATTGTTATTTATTTCCGTTTTTGCTTTTACTCTGTTCACTTGATAGGTTGCATCGATTAAATTGGGCGTCCTTTTCATCTTGCACTATTCAGTTCTGCCAAAAGTAAATGGTAAGCATCCATGTTACACAAAGAAATGTCAATATTTCTGTTTATAATCATTGAATCGCACACAAAATGGATTCCCCATCAATTCTGGGTTCTCTCCACAGATCGACTCAATAAAGGAATTCCTTTGCCTGACTTAAAGGGAGTGGAAATAATTAATCCTCTTCTTCGTAGCGAACAGGTATTATTGTGTTTCTTGTTCGTGGTTGTCTTATTACAGTATACACTAAGAAGTGTTCATGCATTTGACTTTATTGAAATTGACGGTTTTTGAGGACTTGTCACAAATGGTGAGAGAGCACGCACAGCTGTAAGGACGAAGGACGGGAACAGTGGTGAGTTTGAGGTGAAGGTGGGAGTGCATCAGGGGTCGGTACTAAGTCCACTACTATTTGTAGCTTTGATGGAGGTGCTGGCTCGGAACGTAAAGGAGGGTTTACCGTGGGAGTTGTTGTATGCAGATGATCTGGTGTTGATTGCGGAACGTATGGATGGCCTGAAGGAGAAGATGAACAAGTGGAAGGAATGTATGGAGACAAAAGGTCTGAAGGTGAATATAGGAAGGACGAAGGTGATGGCAAGTGGGAAAGCATGTGGCGAGGTGGAAAGAACTGGGAAGTGACCGTGTGCTGTGTGCAGGAAGGGTGTCGGAGTGAATTCCATTCAATGTACAATGTGCACTGAGTGGGTTCATCAAAAATGTAGTGGTCTGAGAGGGTCATTAACCAGTGTGGCAGCTACATTCAAATGTAAGGTGTGCACAGAGAGAGCTGCAGATTGAGGAAATGTTGAGTTGGATCTTGGAGATGGCATAAAGCTGGAAGGTGTGAAAACATTTTGCTACCTTGGAGACATGCTGAATGCAGAAGGTGGATCAGACTCGGCAACGGTTGCTAGAGTGAGATGTGCATGGAAGAAGTTTCCGGAATTGAGTGGTGTGCTGACGTGAAGGGGAGTGTCGTTGAAGCTGAAGGGAAATGTGTATGCTGCATGTGTGAGAGGTTTTATGATTTATGGGAGCGAGACATGGGTAATGAATGCAGAGCAGCAACGAAGGCTGGAAAGAGTGGAAATGCGAATGGTTCAGTGGATGTGCGGAGTATCGTTGAGAGAGAGGAAGACAAATGATGAATTGCGAAAGATGATGGGAATATTGCCTGTGATTGATGCTGTGAAGAGAAACAGGTTGAGATGGTTTGGTCATGTGTTGAGGAAGGATGAAAGTGACTGGTTGAGAAGAGTGATGGAAATGAATGTAGGAGGAAGTCGAGGACGGGGAAGACCGAGAAAGACTTGGCTCAAGATGGTCAAAGAAGAAATGCGGGCAAGGGCGTTAACAAGGGGAGATGCAGAAAATAGGGCAAAATGGAGAAGATTGTCATGGGGACCGCAAGGCTAACCCCCGCTCTAGCAGGGAAAATGGCCTTAAAATGCCTGTTGTTGTTGTCACAAATGGTAAAGGTAATATGCAAATTGCTTGCCACCAAATGTCCAGGTTTCAAAAGGTAAGTGTGGAATATAAAGTTAATGTTTTGAGAAATTCCAAAAAAAAAAAATCTTTTGTACACCAAGTCGAGGCTCGTGTAAGAGCTAACACATAAACATATAATAAAGGGATCGAGAAACAAGAGGGGGAGAGAGAGGGAAGCACACCAACAATAGAGAACAGGGACATTGGGAGATCTGTGGAAGGGAGAGGGCTGGGGGAGCGGTGCACGGGATAAACAAGATGTACACTACTAGGACTTTCAGGAAAGAAAATAGGGAATTTGAAGGAGGTGAATTTGGGGTGTATGATCGGGGGTAGAAAAGATCAAGGTTTTGGTTGGGGGAAGATAAGAGATGGTGGTGAACAGCTGTTTTTTGTAGACCTGGAGGGAGGAGTGGGATTGTAGAGAGTGTGGGAGTTTCTTCCAGAGGTGGGAGTAAAGAGGAATGAAAGAGTGAAGGTGAGCAGAGAGTTTTCATTTTGGCAATTTCACCAGAAACGGGTTGTTGACATATCTTGTGCGTCCTGCAGGAATATTTGGGGGACAGAGCCCAGACAAAGCAGGAGGAACTAGGCAGGATAGGAGTCGGTAGAAGACAGTAAGACCGCCGACCTGCCTGCGGTGAGCGAGTGAAAGGCCCTCAGAATTGTCTTCATCATGTGAGATACCAATGATTCTAAAGGCTTTGGTTTCAACAGTGTGAAGCCGAGTGATATGTGAGGCAGGAGCACCAGCCCAGAAGGGAGAGCAGTATTCCATCAAGCTGTGGAAGAAAGCTTTGTATGTGGTTAGGAGCTCAGGTGTGCCCAGAAAAGACTTCGCATGACAGAGGATGCAACTGGCTTTGAAGGCCAGCTTGGAATTGTAGTTTTCCCAGGAAAGATCATGGCAGATCATGAGACGCAAAATCTTGAGTGACAGACCTTCTTCAAGAGGATTGTTCAGAAAGTAGATGGAAGGGTTGTCCAGTCGGTCTTTTCGGAGAGACATAGTGAGAGTGTGAGATTTGTCAGGATTGAAAAACATGTTCCACTTGTTCGACCAGATTGTGATTTTGTTCAGGTCTGCAGAGAGTGAAGAGGCTGCAGACTGCCGATCTGAGGGATGAGGAATGGAGCAGCAGGGACTGGAGTCGTCAACAAAAAGATAGAGAGGATTTTCCAGAGAGTCGGAGAGAAATGGTCCAGAACACTGCCTTGAGGAACTTCAGCCTGGACTGGAGGAGGAGATGAGAGAATTCCACTTAGTGCCACACGTTGACGAAGACAGGAGAGGAAGTCCGTGAGCCATGTGTGGAGATTTCCATGCATACCATAGGAGGAGAGTTTGGTGAGCAGAGCGGGGTGCCAGACCGTATCGAAGGCACGAGATACGGCCATCTTTTATTTCACGCACTGAAAATACCTAAATTGTACAAATCGATTTCGTTATTGATATCACAAGAAAGACAGGAAGAAATACTTCCCACCTTCTTGCTAAACTGCTTAAACATTTTCCATTTGACCCAACTCTGTTGGACAATCCCAACTCAACTCTGTTGGACAATCCCAATTCCTCACCAACCTTCACACCAATTTGCCAATCATTTGAGGTCTGGTAGAGTATATGTCCTTTGCAGTCCGCCTTGCGTGAATATTGTTGAATTTCATGTGAGAATTTCGGAGTTATCATATTACATCAGGTATACCTCTGCAAAGACAGGTCGGTGCGATCGCAACTGTCTGATAATCAAGGATGGAAGGAGATTCTCCTACAAGGAGGAATGATTTGAATAACTGGTAATTTGCCTTAAGGATGCGATGAACGACTACCTAACAACCTTTCTCTCTTTCAGGCCTGTGTTCTTATTGGATTAAACCTGAAGTACCTGGGTTGAAGGTCCTGTGATGGGGTTGGGCCCAAAGGGTTATGGTGTGGGGTGGAATGAATGGGTGTCATGACATGTCAGAACATTGTTGAAGAAAAGAAAAAAAGATCAAGAAACAGCATGTAGTACTGTCTATATACATTAGTCTTGTTATCCCAAATTGATGCATATGGTGAACTCGTAGTTACATTGAAACATTCGTTATACCGTGGAGCCCCATCCAAAAAAATGGCCCCTCCAAGTACTCATGAGCAACTTATTAATTGCTATGACGTCATCCCCAAAATAATAACAAACTCGAAAGCATCTGAAAATGCAAAGCCTGTCCGTGTCTACTTTGTATAGACACTTCTTCTTCTGTATGCTAAACATGATGAAAAGATATATATATATATACGATTTTAGGTGACCTTGACCTTTTGACCTCAAAAGCAATGGGCTTCCTGTCTCAATATGTAAACCCTTCTCAAATTTCAAGTCAATTGGATGAAAATTTACGATTTAATGCAACCTTGACCTTTGATCTTTTGATCTAAAAAAACAATTGGCTTCTAGCTTTTAATTGGTGAACCAATCCAGTGACCCAAAAAGCAAATTCTTTAAATTTCAGGTCAATTGGATGGAAATTGACGATTTTATGTGACGCTGACCTTTTGACCAAATTCATTCATTCATTCTCCTCCATATTCTCATAATAAAGCTTTGTTGAAAATTCGATGACAAAAGCTCCAATGGTAAGAACGTTACAGCTTGGACACACACACACACACACACACACACACACACACACACACACACACACACACACACACACACACACACACACGTATACACAAATACACACACACACACTCATCTACACATATATACATACACACACACACACACACACACACACACACGTATACACAAATACACACACACACACACAGACACACACACACACACAGACACACACACTCATCTACACATATATACATACACACACACACACACACACACACACATAAACACGTATACACAAATACACATACACACACACATAAATACACACACATAAATACACACACATACACACACATCTCGTTTTTTCATTTCTGTTCCTCACAATTCTATCTCTCCTTTATTCACAGACACACACACACACACACACACACACACACACACACACACACACACACACACACACACACTTAATTAATTGTACAGTATCGGTTGTACACATCGGTTGTACAATTGTTGTATCGGTTGTACAATTAAATTGTACACACACACACACACACACACGTACACACACACGTACACACACACGTACACAGACATACACACACACACACACACACATACACACATACATACATACAAACACACACACACACATACACACACCCCCTACACCCCCTACACACACACACACACACACACACACACACACACACACACACACACACACACACACACACACACGTGATTGCAAACCCCCATCTCCCACTGCACGAGAGACGAGCTAAGCATTCACCTTATATCAATCAACCAGCAGTTCCCATTCAGCCATAATCGCGCCCACTCCGCAATGTCTCAAGTTATTTTAACATTAATTTTAAATCTACATTTAACCGTTCATGAAATGAGTGATTGTTTCTCAAAATTGCTGTTATAACAAAAATCACCAGGAGCATTCTTCATAATTGGACTCTCCTGTACATATAGAAAGTTTTGAAACATTTTCACTTTACTTTTCAATAAATCCTCATTAATATTACAATAACATTATTTGATTTAAATTTGAATGACAATATTTAGTTAACTGCTGCTCACTGAACACTTTTTGGTCGCTTTGGTCTCAATAAGAATGGTCTCTTTGAATCAATTTAACATTTTCTTTTTAACACAATTCCTATTCTCACTTTCCATTTGATTATTCATGTATGATTGTGAATTCTTTGCCAGCTTTGGACAATAAAACGTGTTGAAGAGCAGTCTACTGCAATCATTTCAGTGCACCCCCATTCACCTCTCCTCGGCCCTCCCTCCTTGCCCAAAATCAAATCTTCCAACTCCATAAATATTAACACTGTAAGATCGAGAACACGCAATGATTCAACTTGGAATGGACATGTTGAATAAAAACAACGGAAAACTAGAAATCAGCTCAAAATGCAATTCCCCTCCGTGTCCGCTTTGTACTGAACTGAGCTTGGGAAAAAAAGCTCAAATAAATTGCACATTTTATTAATTTGTGGTCTCTATAGTCTCATAATAAAGGTTTGTTGAAGATTTGATGCAACAAGGTCATATAGTAAAAATGCCAAGGCCTGGACAGACAAAATGAAGCACAATCTCTCCTATAATCTCTATATATACACACATACATTGCCTATAGAAAGTCTACAACCCCTTAAATTTTTCACCTATTGTTACCTTATAACCTGGAATTAAATTGCATGAAATCAGACTTTTTCCACCTTTATTTACACATCGTAACCCAGAACTTCCAAGTGAAAAACAAATTCTACAAATTTCAGAAAATTAATTAAAAATACAAAACTAGAATATCTTGGTTGGATAAGTGTCCACCCCCCTGAGTTAAAACTAGGTGGAAGCACGTTTGAAAGCAATTACAGCTGTGAGTCTGTTGGGATATGCCTCTACCAACTTTGCACACCGTGATTGGGCAATATTTGCCCATTCTTATTGACAAAACTGTTCAAGCTCAGTCAGGTTGCGTGGGGAGAGCTGACGGACGAAATCTTCAAGTCATGCGACAGATTTTTTATTTGGATTTTTTTTGATCAGGGCTCTGACTGGACCACTCAAGGGCATTTATCTTTTTCTTTCTTGGCCACTCCAGTGTAGCTTTGGATGTGTGCTTCAGGTCATTGTCATGCTGAGAGATGAACTTCCGTCCCAATTTCAGCTTTCTTCAGAGGGCAGCAGGTTTTCCTGTAGGATTTTTCTGTATTTTGCTCCCTCCATTTTCCCTTCCATCCTGACAAGCGGCCCAGTCCCTGCTGATGAGAAACATCCCCATAGCATGATGCTTCACAGTAGGGATGGTGTTCTTTGGGTGATGTGCAGCGTTTGCATCAAACGTAACGTTTTGCATTGTGGCCAAAAAGTTCCATCCCGGTTTCATCAGACCACAAAACCTTTTGCCACATGGTCTCAGAATCTCCGGAGTGTTTTTCACCCCTCAGCCCAAATTGGGCGAAGGGGTATTGTCGTCACGGGCGTCGTCGTCAATATATATTATTTTATTGTCGTCCGGGCGTCCGTCAACTTTTGGTTTCCGTCAATTTCAAGGAGAACGGCTTGTCCGATTAAATCCATTTTTGCAGTGTGTGTTGGGGTTGAGTAGAGGAAGGTTCCTTTCGAAAATGGGCGCGCTGCGATTTTCAATATGGCCGCCAGGGCAGCCATCTTGAAATTGGTTTCCCTCAATTTCGAGCAGAATGGCGTGTCCGATTAAATTCATTTTTGCAGTGTGTGTTGGGGTTGAGTAGAGGAAGGTTCATGGGCGCGCTGCGATTTTCAATATGGCCGCCATGGCAGCCATCTTGAAATTGGTTTCCGTCAATTTCAAGCAGAACGGCTTGTCCGATTAAATCCATTTTTGCAGTGTGTGTTGGGGTTGAGTCGAGGAAGGTTCCTTTCGAAAATTGGCATGCTGCGATTTTCAATATGGCCGCCACGGCAGCCATCTTGAAATTGGTTTCCACCATGCATGGGCTGAGGGGTTACGCCCGCTTTGCGGTGCTATTTTTTGAATATTTCAAACAGGACTCAAGGTGGGTTTTTTTGAGTAATGGCTTCCTTCTTGCAATCCTACTGTAGAGGTCAGATTTGTGGATTGCTTGTGATATTGTTGTCACATACACACAGTGACTAGTCTTTGCCAAAAAGGCCCGTAGCTCTTTCAAAGTTGCCATTGACTTATTGGTGGCCTCGCTGATCAGTCTCCTCCTTGCTTGGTCATCCAGTTTGGAGGGACGCCCTGATCTAGTCAGGGTCTTGGTGGTACCATACGCCTTCCACTTCTTGAATGATTATCTTGACTGTGCTCCAAGGGATATTCAAGGCCTTTGAAATATTTTTATGCCCATCCCCTGTTCTGTGCCATTCCACAACTTTATCACAGAGGTCTTTTGAAAGCACCATGGTGCTCGTGGTTGAGTCTTTGCTGTGAACTGCACTACCCAGCAGTGTAAACCCACAGGAACAGCTGATTTTATTCTAAAATAATCTGAATCACTACAATTTAACACAGGTGGAGGCCAATTAACTTGGTGTGTGATTTTGAAGGTGATTGGTTACACCTGAGCTAATTTGCAATTGCTATTATATAAGGGGAGTGGACACTAATCCAACTAAGATATTCTAGATTTGTATTTTAAATTAATTTTCTGAAATTTGTAGAATTTGTTTTTCACTTGGAAGTTGTGGGTTACGATGTGCAAATAAAGGTGGAAAAAGTCTGATTTAATGCAGTCTTAATTCCATTCCTATAAGGCAACAAAAGGTGAAAATCTGAAAGGGGGTCCAGACTTTCTATTGGCACTGTGCATCGATATATATATATATACACAGACTCTCCTCGAGTTACGACGGGGTTATGTTCCGACAAGCAGGTCATAAGTCGAATCACCCCCTCATGGACTTATTATCATGGACTAATGGACTATGGTCCGTATTCCACCATAGCATCATTTGTTAAAAGTCATACAGCCTAAATCCCATAATCTAATCCAATCCATACACTGTACAATAAGTAAAATAAATAAAAGGGTTGAAATAAAAGACTTTATGACATTACAATGCGTTTTATTGTAAAAAAAAAAAAAAAAGCTTACAAAAATACAGGTACATAATGAGGTACACAAATAACGTGGAACTGCAATAAGAAGTGATAAAGTACCCTATAACATAAACACATATAAGCACACAAATCAGTCCTTTGAACAAGATGGCTGGTCATCCATCAGTGGTGAGGCAGAGGACAGAGAAGGTGCATACCAGGATCGTCTTCCTCTTCACTCGTCAATAACCCGAGATATTGTATAAACCGTGAGCATACATGTTAGGTTAAAGAACAATGATGGGGGGAAAAAGCACTTTCTTTAGGAGTTTCACGATGGAGATGCTTACTCGATGGAGGTTAAACCATTGGTTGATGTTGGAGAAACGTTACCCTCAATGTCGTCACCAAAGTTCTATCAGTAATCCAGTTAGCCCTCCCTTCACTATTTGAGCTTGACAGAGATGTATGCTTACAGTAAAATACGATGCGAGTCACATTTGAAAATAAATCACAGGCCTACCTGCGTGACACGAAAATTCTTCGCATCATCTACACTTTCGACTGTGTAGATGATGCGAAGAACGAGTGCTCTGGCCATGGCGTGGAAAAGCATACGCTGATGGTTCTCTGTCCAACTGCCGAAGTCACGTGAGATGGCGGCCATGCTTTTACCGTTCTCGAGCTGCACGATTATTTTCATTTTTAACTCTATGTCGATCGCCTTTCTCTTCTTTTTCTCGGATCCATCAGTGGATGCACTCTTCCTATTGTTAGACATGATGATGGCAGTACGGTACACACACACTTATAGGTGATGGAGTGTAAGGGATGTTGTTAACGTGAGGGACAAGGAAGGAGCAACTGGGATCTCTGCGCCGGTCGTAAGTGCGAGTCATCGCAAGTCGCGGAGAGTCTGTATATATACTGAACAGCAAAATAAACGTCAGTCAGAATCAATATTTTGGAGTCTTTATTTTCAAGTCATGATCAACACGAATTGAGATTTAGGGTCAACATGAAACAATACAGGTATGGTCACCACAGTTCAAACAATAATGTGAAATGTTCTGAATAAGAAAAACAAGACCAGGTGAGAACAAGGGAGGTCAAAATCAGTATCTTGTGTGACCCCCGTGAGCATTGATGACAGCCATACATCGTCTGTGCATGGAGTGGATTAATCGGTTGATGAAGGCATTTGTCACTTGGGCCCACACTCTGAGAAACGCCTGACTGAGTTGAGCTGCAGTTGTGGGCCTTGGTCGAACGTCATTCAGTCTTCTTTGAACCTCGTCCCTCAAGTGCTCTATCGGGTTTAAATCGGGGCTGAGTGCAGGCCAGTGCATGGTTTGGATGCCATTCTGTTGCAGGAAGTCCCTTGTTGCTCTGGCAGTGTGGGCACAGGCATTGTCCTGCTGGAAGACATGATTTCTGTGACGTCCTAAATGTGGCACAAAGTGAGGTCTGAGGACTTGATCGATGTAGCGAGCAGCGGTGACACCATTGCCTCTTGCTGGACCAATATTCTGGAACACCACAGGACCGACTTTGTGATTGAGAGCAATAGCACCCCATACCATGATGTTTGGACCACCCCACGAGTCTCTTTCCATCGCACAGTCATCTGAGTAGCGTTCCCCACGTCTACGCCAAACTATCACTCTGCCATCTGCCGTGGAAACACAGTATCGGCTTTCGTCTGAGAAAAGAACGGTTCTCCACTGCTGGTAACACCAAATTTGATGCTGCGTTGCCCACTGTAGTCGGTCATGGCAGTGTCGAGCTGTAAGAATGGGGCCATGATACGGCCTGTGACAACGGAAAATTCCTGTTCTTCAAACGTCGACGGACTGTATCACCACTATTGTGTCTATGGTGGGTTCCAACTGTTTGTCTTGCAGTTTCTGTAGCCCTGGTAAAGCGATCCTGGATGTGATGACGCACAATCTGTCGATCCTATCGTGGTATTGTTACCCTCAGTCTGCCACTGCGTGGGCGGTCATCGGTGCTGTTGGTGGCCTTGTATCGTTCCTGTAACCTGTAGATGGTTCTCACGTTGACATGGAAAGCATTGGCAACCATTCGTGCAGTCTGTCCAGCATGCAATCTTCCAATAGCCTGGTCCCTGAATCCTCGTAAGTCTGGGCATGGCGCTGGCATCGAAACACGATTGATGAACACACGTTTTGGGGTGCCTTTTATAGGGAAAGTCACAAGGAGACGCACGTGCATTTTGATTTCCATGGGAATCATGCACGACTTTGTACCATGGTCGTTTTTTTGCCTGCGTTTTGGTGACCTGTTTTTATCCACGTGTGCACCACTGTCGGTAGTTAGGATTAAATTTAGATACAGACGAATGTAAATAACGACATATCTAAACGAAATGCATTGATATTTCTATGGGAAATGTTCAGGAATTATTTTTATGAAGTGACGTTTCTATTGCTGTTCAGTATATATGTGTATGTGTATATATATATATATATATATATATATATATATATATATATATATTATATATATATATATATATATATACATATACAATATACATACTAGCAGAAGTACCCGGGCGTTGCCGGGCGGGGGAGGGGGGAGAGGGGAGAGGGGAGGAGGAGGGGAGAGGAAGGGGAGTGGCTCACGTTTCTGAGTGAATGTGGCTCACGTTTCTGAGTCGAGTGTGATGCCGATCAGGAAGAAGAAGAAGCCGTACTACCAAATTCGTACACTTCCGGAATTGTTTGATTTATTTGTGTTCAAATGTCTGGTGATTGTTTTGTATTTATTTATGCGAATGTGTACTTGTATATAACTGTCATCTATCTATAATTCCAGTAATCTCTGTGTGTGTGTGTGTCTGTGTGTGTGTGTGTGTGTCTGTGTGTGTCTGTGTGTGTGTGTTTGTCTGTGACCGCTGTTTCTCGACAACTACCGGTCCGATATACTTGAAACTTGCCAGGTATATTGCTGGGGACCCGAGGATGTGCCTTTTCAAGGTTTGAAATTAATCGGAGAAGTAGTTACCGAGCTATGGCGATTTAGCCGTTCGCCGTTCGCTTTGGCTTTGCGAATGGACCAAACCATTTCATGTAAATAGAGGGGGGGGGGGGGTTCTGTGGTCGTTGCGAATGGACCAAACCATTTCATGTAAATAGAGGGGGGGGGGGGTTCTGTGGTCGTTACTGCCACGTGGTTTCAAAGTTTTTTTTTGTTGTTGTTGTTTGCACGCATGCTTTTTTGCACGCACGTACGGGCACCCACGTACGGGCACGTCCTAGTCTATCTATAATTCCAGTAATCTCTGTGTGTCTGTGTGTCTGTGACCGCTGTTTCTCGACAACCACGGGTCCGATCTAATTGAAACTTGCCAGATATATTGCTGGGGACCTGAGGATATGCCTTTTCAAGGTTTCATATTAATCGGAGAAGTAGTTACCGAGCTATGTCCAAAAAACGATTCAACCAATCAGAGAGCAGCGAGCTATCACGTGTGCCGAACGTGGCGAACAGACTCTGCCTCGGACGGCACATTTGAGAGCGTATTCATTTATTTCACGTTGGCAAACTATGTTGGCGCTATGTTGGCGTTAAACTATGTTTTAAAACTAATTAAAACTAATTTGCGATTCATCGTAACTGCGATATGCGACCTTCCGGACAGTCAAATGAGGACGTCACTTCCGGACTTACGGATAGTCATAGTGACGACGTACTGATGCTGAACGTGGCGAGCAGACGCTGCCTCGGACGGCACATTTGAGAGCGTATTCATTTATTTGACGTTGCAATCTGTGTTGATTGTTGTAAGGTACGATCGATTGTAGTACACGTTTATAATAACTCTGCCGATACAGGCCCGATTAACTGCAGCGCCATCCGAGCTGCGGCGTCGGGACGATACATTCATTGTACGGTCACATCACGCACTTACGGGCACGCCCTAGTCTATCTATAATTCCAGTAATCTCTGTGTGTATGTGTGTCTGTGACCGCTGTTTCTCGACAACCACGGGTCCGATATACTTGAAACTTGCCAGGTATATTGCTGGGGACCCGAGGATGTGCCTTTTCAAGGTTTCATATTAATCGGACAAGTAGTTACCGAGCTATGGCGATTTAGCCGTTCGCCGTTCGCTTTGGCTTTGCGAATGGACCAAACCATTTCATGTAAATAGAGGGGGGGGGGGGGTTCTGTGGTCGTTGCGAATGGACCAAACCATTTCATGTAAATAGAGGGGGGGGGGGGTTCTGTGGTCGTTACTGCCACGTGGTTTCAAAGTTTTTTTTTGTTGTTGTTGTTTGCACGCATGTTTTTTTGCACGCACGTACGGGCACCCACGTACGGGCACGTCCTAGTCTATCTATAATTCCAGTAATCTCTGTGTGTATGTGTGTCGTTTGTCTGTGACCGCTGTTTCTCGACAACCACGGGTCCGATATACTTGAAACTTGCCAGATATATTGCTGGGGACCCGAGGATGTGCCTTTTCAAGGTTTGAAATTAATCGGACAAGTGGTTCCCAAGGTATGGTCACCGTACTCGCAAGCCGTTCGCTTTGGCTTTGTGAATGGACCAAACCATTTCATGTAAATAGAGGGGGGGGTTCTACCGTACTCGCAAGCCGTTCGCTTTGGCTTTGCGAATGGACCAAACCATTTCATGTAAATAGAGGGGGGGGGGGGGGGGTTCTGTGGTCGTTGCGAATGGACCAAACCATTTCATGTAAATAGAGGGGGGGGTTCTGTGGTCGTTACTGCCACGTGGTTTCAAAGTTTTTTTTTGTTGTTGTTGTTTGCACGCATGTTTTTTTGCACGCACGTACGGGCAAGCACGTACGTGCGGGCACGCCCTAGTTCATTTAAAAAGGCTTCGGCACTATCAAGCGATTTTTTAAAAAAATTTTTACTCCAAAAAAACCGAACTTTTCTTTTTTCAATTTTTTTTTTGTTTGTTTGTTTGCCTAGAACACTCCCAGGCACTCACTGATGAACCTCTGAAAGTTTGATGAAGATTCGTTCAGCCATCTCTGAATAAAACGCGGACACACACAGACAACTCTGTAACGTTTGGTTATTCAGACACAAACAAGTCAACAAGATGGCGGGCCAACGGACTGCCGTTTATTCGTCATGGTGTCGTGAACATGCCGTAAACCATGACGTGAACATAACGTCATGATGTAATGCGTATGTTACAACCATGTCGTAAACCATGACGTGAACATAACGTTATGATATAATGCGTTATGTCGCATCTCCCTTTGACAAACAACAAACGGAAAATTAAGTGAAGCATGGCACAGCAAGTAATAAAAGATGTAGCTGATGCATGAACGAACATGAACAAAATAAGTGTAAACATTTAGAACATACTGTCACAACAGTAAAACAGGGGTAGACTACCCTGAGTTACAAGGTGCTAGAAGAAGGGTTAGTCTGCCCTCAGTTTGTCACATAATCCTCTAGATGTTTGGGTCTGTTGATGACGCGGCCTGACTTCGTGGTGAGAGGATTCTGACCCTGTTCAGGCGGCAGAGAGGATGGCGTGTGTGTGACTGGCGAGGGTTGCCCTGTACGGGCTGTAGAGTGCAGGCTGCTGCTGCACGGGCAGTGCTGTGTGGTCTGAGCTGAGCTGGGAGCTGGCAGACCAGCTGGAGCAGTAGCACAGTGTGGGGTCGGTCTGGTCGGTTGCCGGGTTGCATACGTCAGTGCTGTGGAGCTTGGCTGATGAGCACCGTATGTTGAGAGGCGGAGGTGTTTCCTGTTTCGGCGATACTTCCTGCCATTACTTTCAACGATATATGATCTGGGCACACTGTGATGGGCTACAACTGTTGCAGGCAGCCAGTTGTTTGTACCTGGGAGTGGAGTCATCCTTACTGGGTCTCCTGGGAGGAGGGCGGGCAGGTCTCTTTGGACATGTTTGTCGTGGTAGACCCGTTGCTTCTCCTTGCTCTGATCGAGCTTCTTCCTGACCTCATCACAGTTCAGAGTAATTGGACGCAACAACTCACGAGAGGTTGGCAGCAGGTTGCGGGGTCTGCGAGACATGCAAAGCGTGGCAGGTGACATGTTGCAACTTTCCAGCGGCGTGGTCCTGTAGTCAAGGAGGGCCAGATGTTTATCACTGCACTTAGACCAGAGTCGCTTTACCGTCTGTATGGCTCTCTCAGCTGCACCATTTGACTGAGGGTATCAGGGCGAAGACGTCTGGTGATTGATGTGATAGTCAGCACAAAACTGGGAAAATTCTTGCGAGCGGAACTGAGGTCCGTTATCTGTTCTGAGTGTCTCTGCGATGCCGTGTCGACACATTTGTGATTTGAGGGCGTTGACAGTGACTGCTGTGCTGAGGTTTGTCAGAGCATCCACCTCGATGAATTTGGAGAAACAGTCGGTTGTGAGTAAGTATTGATTCCCTTCATATTCGAAGATATCAGCAGCCACCTCAATCCAAGGTAACAGAGGTGTTTTCAGGGGCATCAGAGTTTCTGCGTGCTGCTGACTTTGGTACAAACTGCACTGTGGGCAATCACTGACGACGTCTTCAATTTGTGCAGTCATGCCTGGCCAGAACAGAGCTTCTCGGGCTCTCTGTTTGCATTTGCTGATTCCCATGTGTGAGCCATGTATTTGTCGCATCATGTCTGGCCGCATTGTTGTGGGTACAACGATTCTCATGCCTTTGTAAACAATTCCATCCATCACCGACAGCTCGTCACGGTACTGCCAGTATGCACGGATGCTGTGAGGTGTTTCAGCTTTGGTGTCTGGCCATCCTTTCAGAACCATGGTGTGCAGTTCATTCAACTCTTCAGCAGTTCTCTGCTGGAACTGCGCGTAGCGAGACGGCACCACTGATATGAAGTCTACCATATTGATTAGCTCAATGTCCATCTCTGGTGTAGTATCTGGGAGGTTAGTACGGCTCAGGGTGTCGCCCAGTGGAATGTCCTTCCCTGGTTTGTACGTGATTGTCAAGTCATACGGCTGCAACTTCAGGAGCATTGATTGTAGCCTCATAGGTGCTGCTAGTAGGGGCTTGGTGTGAATTGACTGCAACGGCTTGTGGTCGGACTCGACGGTGATGTTTGATGTCCCAAATATGTAGTAATGGAACTTCTTGCAGGCATGTACAATGGCCAACATTTCCTTCTCCAATTGCGAGTATCTCTGCTCAGTCGGTGTGAGCGCACGGGATGTATATGCTACAGGGTGGTCATCTTGCAGAAGCACTCCTCCGAGAGCGTAACTGCTGGCATCACATTGAATGGTACAGCCTTTCTTGGCGTCGTAATAGGCCAGCACCGGTGCATTGCAGCACAACTGTTTCATCTTTTCAAAGCTCTCGGCTTGAGGTTTGTCCCAATGGAAGAGGACATCTTTGGGCAATAGGGCACGAAGTGGTGCATCCACTGTACTTAATTCTGGTAGAAATTTTGCCAAATACTGGATGAAGCCAAGTATTCTTCGGACATCTTCTTTGTTCTTGGGCTCTGGCATTGCTTTCACGGCCCTCACTTTGTCATCATCAGGTTTCAGACCACTCCCTGTCAAAATATGCCCTGCATATTTCACGGATGATTGTTTCACATGACATTTGTCAAAGTTGAGTTTGAGGTTGAAAGCTGTAGCTCTGTTGACAACTTGTCGCATGATGGAGTCATGTTCCTCTGGGGTCCTACCCGCCACCAAAATGTCGTCCATTATGGCACGAGCGCCTTCGATGCCCTCCAGCATGTTGTCCATGATACGCTGGTAGATTTCAGGAGCGGATCGGACCCCGAAAGGGAGCCTCAGCCAACGGAAACGGCCAATTGGGGTGTTGAAGGTGGTGAGAAGACTGGACTCATATGTGAGCGGGATCTGTAAGAATCCGGATTTGGCGTCAAGTACAGAGAAATACTTTGAACCTGGTATCATTGATGCAACCACTTCTTCAACTGTTGGAATGTAATAGTGTTCTCTCCTAATTGCCTTGTTTAGGTCTTTTGGGTCAATGCAGATTCTGATTTTGTCTTTCTTAACTACGGTGACCATGGAGCTCACCCAGTCTGTCGGTTCAGTGACACGAGCAATGTGCCCATCTTTTTGCATTTCTATTAGCTTGGCTTTAACCTTGTCGTACAGAGCTTTTGGTTGCCGACGTGGTCCATGGACAGCAGGGGGCACAGTGGGGTCGATTTTCAGAGAATACTTGCCTGGCAGTACACCTGTTGTGTGGAGAAGATCAGGATAATCACTAAGGTCACTGACCTTGTGAATTCTCTCAATCAACCCGAGTGCTGTGCTGGCTTGGCCGGAGAGAAGTGGTCGTTGCTTTACTCTGACGACATAAAACTTGACGTCAACAGTGTTTTGTTTGTGCGTCACAGGCAATGTGATGCATCCCTCAACAGCAAGGTCATGCTCCGAATAACTCTTTAACTTGCTATCGGTGGCAGACAATGACATGTGGGTCTTTAGACTGTGAAACAGCTCAAGCGGCATTATGGATACTGTTGCACCTGTGTCAATCTGTGTCTTCACGACCTTTGTTCCAATCTTGACATCAGTCCACCATTCTGTTGCTGCATTTGTTCCATGAATGTTGTTGACACTGTGCGTCAGGGTCGTGTCATCAGACTCGTAGTCACAATCAACAGCATGCGCAGCAGATCTTGACTGCTCTTTCAACTTCTGTCTACACACACGGGCGAAATGGCCTACCTTCTTACAGAATTTGCAGGGGGCCTCCCTGGCGGGACACTTGTAGTGTGATGATGAGTATCCGCAGTACCAGCAGTTTTGGTTGTCTGTCCACTGTTTTCTGGTGGGTGTCTTGTGATGGGGTGGCTGCTGTTTGTTAATGGCATACACCTTACTGTCTTCGTCCGCAGCAATAACTCGCAAGCTCTCCTGTGAGGTCTCGTAGTTCTGACCGATGCTGGTGGCCTTGTTCAGTGTGAGCTCGTCTCCTTCCTGAAGGCAACGTTCAGTCACCGCTGGATTAGCGGATCGCAGGACAATGGCATCCCGCAGCATGCGGTCCGTGTTGACGCCATATCCACAGTCTGTCACCAGCAGCCGCAGGTCAGTTACAAAGTTGTCAAAGCGTTCACCGGGCAGCTGTTTACGCCTGTTGAAGTTTACTGTTTCTCTGATTTCATTTTTCTTGGGAGCCACGTATGCAGTGTACTTGTCAAGTACTCCAGTTAAGGTTTCATTTTCTGCAGGCACACCTTCGGTTGCAGGAGTCCATGTGAATGTGTTGTAAATTTCTCTGCCTTTGTCGCCTATGTATGTCATGAGATAGTTTACTTTGACAATTTCCGTGGCCGTGGATAACGGTCCGTTGAACGTAAACACACAATGTTGTTTAAAACGTCTGAACTCCTTTTCAAGATCTGACGCTTGCCAGTTCATACGTGGCTTTTCTGAAGCATCCGCCATGGCGACAAAATAGTGCAACTCACTTGCGTTGACAATGACGTGGACGGTTGACGCAGCCGGATCCCGTGTTGGTAGGATTCGCGGGGCGCATGCGAACTTCAACGAGCAAAAGGAGGACCAATAATGCACAAATGACTTTCTTGTCTACGTAGATATAAGAATGATATTTTCATCACGCGTTCGCTTCATTTTCGGCGTGGAACGTCGACGAAAACCACTTCTGACACCATGTAACGTTTGGTTATTCAGACACAAACAAGTCAACAAGATGGCGGGCCAACGGACTGCCGTTTATTCGTCATGGTGTCGTGAACATGCCGTAAACCATGACGTGAACATAACGTCATGATGTAATGCGTTATGTTACAACCATGTCGTAAACCATGACGTGAACATAACGTTATGATATAATGCGTTATGTCGCAAACTCGTGTTTATATATCTTACTATAATTCACCAAATGTCCATCTGTCTGTCTGTCTGTCCGTTCGAAGGTACCGTAAAAACTGCTGAACCGATCGCAATGATATTTTGGGTGGATAATCCTGGGATCTCCAGGAGTAAAATAGGAAATATTGTTTTTCCAATTTCAGCTTTGGTCTCCAGCATTCTCAGGTTTGGACTCCCGCATAACATTCGCGTTCACATAACGTTCATTGTGATGATGTTTTCATTGTGACGTGTTGTTTTCCCGGGTGCCGCACAAACGGCTGCACCGATCGCTGCACGGCTGCACCGATCGGACTCGGTGACCTCGGACAAAGACCTTTTATAAGGACACGGGTTGAATCCCTGCTTGGGAGAATTCCAAACCCCTCCCCGCCATCACGGCCATCTCTCCAACTTACAATCCCACGAGATATGCGTAAAGGACGACCCAAAACCAATATAAACATCATTAAACATCATTCGTATATAAACATCATTAAAAGTAAATAATGACCTCGGCCAAAGTTCAAACGACATTTAGTCTCTACATGAGAGAATTCCACATAGCTATTTGGGCGGTGTATAAGCTAACAGATCGTTGTCTCCATCGAACTTGCCAAGGCCGTAACAGCTATCGGCTCAAAATCCTTTTAACTGTTCATTTGGTAATATCATGATTTGAAACACAATGGAATAATATTTACCGATATGAACAGTGATGTGGCTTTTATTGAAATTCTAAAGATACTGTTTAGATTTTGACGATTTACGTGTGATATGATTCAACGGATGTTTATATGAATCGTTTAAAATTTTAAAAACCTTAAATTTCTGATACTTTCCCTTTTCATTTGGGCCTCCCAATTGAAGCCCCGCCCGTCGGGCAGGTACCGTTGCTAGTATATATAAATCGGGATTTAAACTTAATTCAGAAATTGATCCAGACGTCTATTCTCTTTCAAACATTCAAACCGACAGAGGTAGTTATTTATCACAGCATCTGTAGAATTTTCACCCTTTTACTCAACTCCGTTTCGCTGTTATTTGGTGGAGCAAAAAGTCAACTGAGCTTTAGTTTATAGATATTTATATATGCATATACATAAACATATTGTCGCGCGGACCCTTTGGTTAAGACCAGGGACCGTGGATGGACCAGAACGGATTTACTTGAGGCGATGACCAAACACGGATTCGGCTATAAAACGCGGGAGGAAGATGAGAAGTGGAAGCTGTGGCAAAAGCGCTTATCTTCAGCGAACCGACGGCAGCTGCAGGGAAATTGATGTACTCGACACCGAATTAGAATGTACAAAAATAAACACGTTTATTCCCGGCACCCGATAACAAGGAAACGTGACGGTAATCAAATAAAGCTCCTAAATTGGGATCCCACACACCACACTCAACAACAGGACACAGGAATGAATTACGAAAATAACTGTCCATCGTGTAATTGTGAAATGTGGTGTGAGCTTATCTGTCCATCTGTAGTCGTGTCCGCCGTCCAAACGCGGCTCCAAGCTCCGGTGCGGAGAAATCCTCCGTCCGCCTCGCATGCTTTGCTAGGCCCGAGCCAACGCCCTCGCCGTTTGCACACGAGGTCCCGTTCACCACTCTAAGCTCCGAGCCTCGCTCACGCACAAGCACCGCTCAAAGCACCGAGCACCGCTCCACGCACCACGAAGATGGCGAACCAACGACCACCAGGACCTCTCAAGACCAAGAAGAAACGCAAGAGCTTCAAGCACGTTCAGACAGCCAGAGAGCACCAGTGCTCGAGCTGCGCAAGAGGGAAAATGTCGTTCGGCACGCCCTTATATAACCTGGGTTACGACGTCAGCCTTGGCGCGCCTCCCAATCAGCGCCTTCCACCGAACCTCCTAGTGCCTTCCCTCCAATCACAGGCCCCTGTGGCGTGGTCACGCGATGTTGCTAGGCAAGTTCGTGATGCGACCAGCGGCAGCCATCATCGGCAGTGTCCTGGCCTAGTTTCCTGTCCATTTTCTTCCAAAGTCATTGTCAGGGAAGGGAATTTAATTAATGTGTGCACTACAGGGCCTGTCTAAGTGTTTATATGGGTATGCATTGCCATAAGGGACAAAGGTTTGATTACCAGGTGTGACACACAGGGGCTGTTATCATTAATCCCTATCACTACCTAGCACACGAACATCCTGGTATGTTCACAGGTATACTCCTTAACCGAACCGACAAACCGCCTAGAACACAGAACTTATTACAGGGTTGATTCCCTATCGCGACAGACGAAGCATGTTACCTATTCAGATCTACCTGACTCTAGATATTCCTTTACCCTACCGACATAACAATATATGTATATATATATATATATATATATGTCAGAAACCACCTTTTCTGATCGAAGTAGAGTTCCACCAACAGGCTTGAGAATGACGAGACCTTTATTAAAATAACACTTTATACGGATCCGGAGGAGACAGACATCTACAGCAAGCTACAGCAAGAACATGCCAAGTCAAGCCTTCCTGAAAACACATTGATTCTCATTCATTTATATATGAATACGATTATCAGAAAATCTCCGAGAGAACAAAGCGACTGGCGAGAGTCCCTCCCCGTCATTCCTAGCCCCCACCGTTATCCGCTCTGTCATTCGGGGGAGTGCAGCACGCACCTTATCATTCGGACCAGATGTGATTTCAAAACTCCGACGAGGCAGAAAATATAACTCATTAAAGGGAGGGTGCATTCTTGGCTTCGACAAACCCATAAAGTATATGGGTTTGTTCAAAATGAGTAATTCAGAGCATGTTTATACAGAGTCAAGCGTCGCTGTGATTAATACAAAATATATATGGTTCACGATAGGTTTTATGTCTGCAACCTAAACATTCTGCTAGTGTTACGCAAAATCACGCGCATGTGAGCGTTCTCCTGCCCGCGGCTCGAGGCGCCGTCTGAGAATCATGATAGGGATTTTACGACCGGCCTTATCTAGCCTCGAAAGTGCACACGTATACAATTTGTCCAACACGACTGAAGCGAGCCTTTCCTCATTTTAAATGAAAGCGAAGCAAAAACCTCATTGTAACTCAGGCGTCACTGTCATTAAACAAAACAGTTAATGTTTTTGGCAATTTATCAAAGGATTTATGTCTACGATTCAAGCAGCCTACCTAAGGTTCGAATACATTTTATTAACTCATGAAATAACATTATAGAACAGCATTTTATAACATATCTTACGTGGTAATACGTCAGTCAACCGGCATTTATAATTGAGCATTAAGCAGTAACAAATCTGAGACCTGACATTCCTTCCTCTTGTCTCGTCGAGACAAAGTATCTCAAGAGACAACGTGCCACATCGGGCTTTATTGAAAGACCATCGTGTAATGCGGGTATCTCCCAAGGGCATACCGTGCGCCCATAGCGCCTCGCCCGTGCATTTGGGGAACGTGTCGTGTGGTGCGTGCTTGGAGCCTGAGGGCTCAAAACATGAAAGTTCATTAACGTTTCGGATCCACAACGAAGACGTCTGGTCCAGATGAGGTTCTGCTCCGCCAGAGGGTGCATCACTTCCCCTGCGGAACTGGCTCCCCCCACCCTTTGCAGACGCAGTCCTTGCAGATCTTCGAAGTTAATCAACGGTCATGCCCATGAGGTCCCTCACGTGTTGCTGTTCTGGGGAATACAAAATGTCGTCAGTATCTTGTGTCTCAATTTCCTGGTCAGGGTACAGAGCGTAAAAATCCGAATCCGAATCACTTGAAGCAAAGAGATCCGCAACATGTGGATCAAAGAGATCCGAAACATTTGAAGAAAAGAGAGGGACTTCCTTTATGTCAAAGTCTCCCATGGGCGCCTGGTCGGCTTGCGGGTCTAGGACATCCGCGTCGGGTCCCTCAACCGCCAGACCCAGCGTCGCAATCAGATCCATAGTTGGGTCAGAAGGGGGCGTGCAGCTGTCAGCTTGTAATACATAAGAGGCGTTAGCCAGTACACGCAAGGGGTTTATAGCACAAGTATCACAGTCATCACAGACACCGTTACAGGCAGCAGCCAGTTCCCACATGGGATCAACACAAGTATCACAGTCATTACAAAATTCAATGCAATTTTCTGGAGCGCCGGTCACGTCTGCCTTGTTGAAGGACCCGTTCAGGTCGACGGCCTCTGTGGTCAGAACCATAGTCGTTGTCGGCGGCTTCTTCAATTTCCATCCTGTAAAATACTTTCTCATACAGAGGAGGACTAGAGATTTCATTAGTGCCCCCCAAATTACTACCCCGATTATCACAGCCAGTGCGGTCAATAACCACTTCACTATGGTGCCCGTCCATCCCTGGAACCAGTCAGTGAGCCAGCTAAATGTATAAGAATTTTCGCGCGCGATCCGATCGATCGTCAGGGCGTGGCTAGTTTCCCTTAGTCTCACTATTGCGGCTGACACTCCTTCAGATGGATCGGGTATGTAAGTGCAACATTTTCCCTCTATTATTCCGCATACCCCTCCTTTCTCTGCCAAGAGCATGTCCAAAGCCACCCGATTCTGCATCACCATTGTACGCATGTGAATCACCGTATCCAATAGTATGTCATGAGCCGTAGCGGTGTCGTTTGCCACCTTTTCTAGGGCCAAAGCCAATTTATCTATCCGGAAACTATCCATGACTGTGCCCGCTCCTGGGAAGAAGAAACCAAACACCTTTTCCCATAGGCTCCCGTGTAGTTTAGTGGTTCCATCTTCGTTCATGACTGACCTCTTATAACGCCTGTCCAAGGACTTTGGGTCTAGCTCATCCAGTATCTCAACGTCAGGAAGGACTGAACCCAGATAACATGTGCCCCCCCAATTATTTGGTAAATAGGGGTAAGCCTTGTCGCCGCATATAAACATTGTCCCATGGGGTGGGACCAGGTGGGTGGATAAGCACTGGGTTCCCCTTACCACCCCATTAATCCTACTAACCCCCCTAGAGAATGTTATAGCCGTTATGTTGTGGTTGTGTTTATCTTGCAGTACTATTCGTAGTGTAATCCCCGAGCTCCCTTGTCCCAGCTTCCCGGGGAGAGTGTAGGCGCATTCTGATTCTCCCATACGCAAGTGGCCGGAACCCTGGAGGCAGACCGTCCCTTTCTGTGGTTTGACCCAGACGGGGGCAGGCCTCTCGGCCACATGGGCAATCATTGACGGGCGATAATTAAATTGTCGATTGCAACTCTTGCCGTTGTCAACCCCTTCTCTTTCCAGCGTGGTGACTAAACATGGGGAATCGATAGGTTGTGAGCAGAGGTCATTGAGGGACAGAGGTAGCACTATCATGTGTATTCCTGTGGTACCTGCTTGGGGAAAGTGCATGCACGACCAGCAGTGTGTCCTATTTTGAATTGTTGCCACCTCCCTGGCCACTTTCCAATATGTGTTTTCCCCCTTCTTTGGGGCCTTATTCTGGGGGTGTGGCGTGAGTATGTATTCGATGCATGGTGTGTATTTAGTTTCGCCCCTGGCCGCGCCAGGGGTCCAGACGCTGCACCGGACCTGCATAGTCATGCCTTTCTCTAGGCGCGTGCGTGTTTGTAGCTTAAAATCAGGGGTTCCCCATTTGTATCCTGGTTGGGCCAAGGTCTCAATGCTAGCTCGCCCGTTTTCCCGGAACTCTCGTACCTTTTGTAGTACAATGCCAACGCGTCCAGGCCCTGCCGACAGTGCTAGCCATTTTACGCTTACCCAATTTGTGTGCAGGGCTTTCTGTTCGAAACATGGTAGTGATACTCTTTGTCCCCATGTTACGGTGAGGTGTCGGGTTTCGTTTTCGCATCTATTGGAATCGGAGTTTCCCCTAGCTGCTGTCGCTATCAATAGTATTGTACCTATGATTAGGCCCATCCTTACTGTGGTTGCTGTGGTGTAGTGTCTGGTGCTTGTATGGCCAACTTACAGTGCGTGGCGTGGATCCACGAAGTCTTGCCCTCGCAAAAGACTGCCGTTGGTGTAGTCAGCAACACCTGGACTGGTCCCTTCCACCTTGGTTCCAAGGCGTTCTTGCAGGTGAAGTGCTCCACGAACACCTGGTCTTTTTCCTCTGGTGGAACACCTGGTCCACAAATCTCCTGGGAGCGCCTGGTCTACAGGTCTCCAATTCATAGATTCAATTCATTCAATTCATAGTTTCATAGAACACCTTTTCTCCAATTTCCTAATCCACTTTTTTTCAAGTGGATCCAATTTTATCCAATATTCAATTTTTAAATTCAATCCCATTTAATCCAGTCCAATTCAAATTAAATTCAATCCTTCTCTCAGCATCCCATTACCTGTTTCCAACATCAATAAAAATAAAATTATAAAATTAATAAAAAATCAATCATCTCAACTCTCAAATCGAATCAAAAAATAAAATAAACGAAAATTACTTCAGCGAGAGTTTCAACTAGAATTAACACAAACCAACCACCTTTAACCTCCATTAACACAAACACAAACCACCATTAACCTCGATTAATACAAACAAACCACCATTAACCTCCATGAACCTCCCCCTATTATTTATTTATTTTCACGAATAAACAAATAATAGAAATGACCTGGTCTACTTCCAATTTCAATTCTGGTCAGTTCTGGTGTCTGGTCACACACAATGTTTTCCTCACCCACTGTGATTCGCTCACAATAGATTCTCACTGTTATGTCTGAAATTAAGCTACCCTACTGGGTATTCGTGAAGGGGGTCCATCTTTCCCAACCCCTTCCTTCACACCAGCCACTTCACGTTGTCCACCATACTCACTGAATTGTCATCAATTCTGAAATTCGTCTCATGAAAACACATCCCAGAGTCTAGTGTAACAGCCAGACAAACACATAGACACGCTGAAGACCCCAGGGTACCCATCAAACTAGCTTGTCCCCAGATCAACAACACAGCGAAACATGTAATTTTACTAAAATAATCACTTACTCATAACTAGCTGGATAACTAGCATAACTAGCTCAACACCTGGAACTCATAACTAATACTCATACCACTAATTACTCATAACTAATAATTACTTCTGTAATTACTCATGCCAATACTTACTCAAAATAATGTAATATCCCAATCTTCACCCCTTATGCAAATCGAAGCACCCCGGACAACCCACAACCAATATCAACCACTGTAGCCGCCTTCCCCTCCAGGCAGCCACACACAGCCACATACATCTCCACCCACGTCACACAAGACAACAGCCAACGAGTGTGTCCACCACACAGAAACCTTTGGCAATGCAACAACCGAACTCCCAGACAACCAACAACAAAACCCAATCCATCTCCATGGCTCATCAAGCAGTTCCAACTTAATCCAGCTTCACATACCGATTTCCCCAAAAACTCGTGAAACTTCACCCCCATTCTGGAAAAACCCTGGACTAAACCCTGACACCCTAAATAACTTCAGACCCATCTCCAATCTACCCTTTCTGTCAAAAGTTTTGGAACGTGCTGTGGCCACTCAACTCAAACATCACCACTCTGCCAATAACCTGTATGAAACATCCCAATCCGGATTCTGCTCCAGCCACAGTACTGAAACTGTTCTCCTCAAAATCACCAGCGACCTTTTCTCTCCTCTGATGCCGGCAACCTCAACATTTTCATCCTCCTCACCTCAACGCCTCCTTTGACATCATCAATCACACCATCCTCCTCACCCTGTTTAGACCAGCTTGTGCCTATTAAACCCAAATCAGTTCACTCCCAAGCTTCACATGGACCACCTACTACTCTCAAATTATCCACTCTGGCTCCGGAATCCCAAAAGCACTCTTCTCTACAATAAACAAACTAAATAAACAAATAAATAAACAAACTTTACAACGTGAACAAACTCCTCAGCGCCCTGGATACCGCCACCTGTCATTCAGAGTAGACAACAGCATCTCCTTTCTGGCTTTCAGCATCTCCTTTCTCCTTTCTGGCATCCAAATGAAATTCTGGCTTCAAATCAACTTCCTCGAACTTAACTATGATAAATCTAAATTAATCTTCGTTTGCCCACAACCACTCATAACTTTGCCCCCCCAAAAAACAAGTCACATTCTTTGTATATTGCCAACATTGTTCATCGTTTAAGTATCATCCAGAACTAAATTTTTATAAACCATCAACTTGTAGATGCATTTATTTATATCCCATTAACCCAAGAACTCTCAATTGCTTGGTTATATTTTAGTAATGTCATATATCCATATTTCTTTTCCAAAATGTTCCTGATATACACATTAATCCCATCTGTCTTTGTTTCCAGATCAACTCAAATCAGGAAATCAACACAAATCCTTATTACCTCCAATCAATTCAAAATTAAATCAACAATTCAAAACCAGATCGGATCAGCGATCAGAAATCACTTTTCCAATCAACACATTCCAAGCAACAATTCATTCAAAGACCAAGCTTAAAAACACAACTCTCATCTTACTGTGACAAATAAGCAACCAACCTACTTCACACTAAAACAAATAACTTTTCATCACCCCTTTCTTCTCCACCGCCTCTTACACTTAAACAGATCATAATTACTCACTCATACACTGTTGCCCATCACCCAGTTGCCCCAGACCCAAACACAGGTTTGAAATCCCAGTAGGTTGTTCTTCAATCCCAACCATCATGTGATCCCAACATCTCTCCATTTATTTCGTTCCTCATGGGGTTGGTGTTTTATGGCCTTTACCTCTTACCCAATCACACTGCACATTATTCCCCGTCCTTGATGGATAATTTTACATCCAGATGGGCACAGCATCCCATTTTTGGCGACCCAGCCCTAAAACAAGCCCCTGGACTCCTTGCAGGCTGGACCAAAACCCCCGGACGAAGTTGCATCCCAGTACTGACTCTGCTGCCTTCTTGCAAACGACTTCAACTCCATGAATTTTACATGTTTCGTGAACGGAACAAAGCACTCTGTAATCGTCAGATTGAAACTGCCCCAAACCCGTCCATATAAACTCCATTGTTGTCCTGTCCATCTCTCTGTGTTACATTTACATTTTGTGACTCACAGCTCCTGCCTCCATGGAACAATGACGCCTGAGCACTCAATTAGCCCTCCCAGTACCAAAGACTTACAATCAGACCGACAGACAGACAAATAACAGAGGCATGTCGCCAGCCCCAGCACAGGACATCCCCTTTCCGGGCAGGCATAATATAATCCACAGCATCGAAATGCCAATTTCTATCCGGAGCCTCGCAAAGCCAAAATCCATGCATGCGTGCTCCATCATGCAACCCGATCTGTACTCGGTGCGCCCGGCGCCCCCTATAATCAGTGAGTTATAATAACCACAATATCTCTGGCACCCAACTCGTGATACCACAATTTAATCCACGTTACTTGCATCTCTTCATCCTCACAAATGTCCTCCATTTAACGTGACTCAAATCCATCTCAAATCCCCACAGCTCGATCGAACACGTTACTGTACTCGACCCGGTTAAATTAAATTCCAAGCGTACTGTACCTGACTGACGCTTCCACAACAACAAAAACTCGATATTCTCTGTCCACTAATTATGTACATGATTTTGGTTTTACCCACAATATAATGTCCCGATATTCTCCAGATTTAAGTCCTATATATCCTGTCGTTAAAGCAACACCCTGTAGACTGACTCCGCCTGTCGTTCTTCCAAGGTTAGTGAATTACCTCTGGCCTTTCCCTTGCATATCTCGAACAAAGGTCAACTAAACTTTAAAAGGTCAAACTTCGAATTGGTCAACACAAATGCATCGATGCATCTTCCAGCCGCCACTCCGCACTGTACCTTACTGTATGAACAAGACTTCCTGTTGGAACTTGGCTCCGGAAATTAATTACTCTGTCTTGAAATCGTTTATTTTAGCCATCTTGAATAAATCCATCCATCTATCCATCTTATAAATCCATCTTAAATAAAAATCCATCTTATAAGTAACGTATTCGTCCTGTGACATTGCCTGGCATATATGTCGCAGCCGGCCACTATTCCGACATGGCTCGTCTGACATGAACGTCCGACATCCAGCAAAGTCGAAATGACCCACAATGCATTTGGGCACACATCCTCCTCTGAGAGTGGGCGAGTTATCGCCAGCACTCTGAGCAAATCTCATACAGCACACCCGTGACCCGCGGCTCGCTCGGCTCCTGTCTGAACGCACAATATCCCTCTACCCAAACTTCCACGGAGCCGCACGGCGGAAACACAGGTTTGTACCACACTTTAGTTAAACGAACATTGCCAGGATTCTCGGATAGACGTTTAATTTCACAACACACATGACAAAAATCCGATTTAAATTCAGAGATCGCCGATCGACCTGGCACAACCATCTCAACGCGATGACGCCACGCCGCCCCCCCCCCCGTCTTGGCGCGCACCCTCGTGCCTCCACACGAATCCCAACACTCCCTGCACGCCGCTCTATTCGCGTTCGCGGCGGGGTTTACATCGCAAAAAACAGGATCTCCGACGCTTGACCTCTCTGATCCAAAATGCACTATATGACACCAATTCCAAAGGTGAGCTGCCTCAGCGATACATCCCACACATACAATACACAATATCTGCCATTGAATGAACTCTTCAATTCAAGTAAAACACACATATTGATTCGAATTCTGCAACCATCTCCAAGAAACCGCTTCATATCAACAGTAGATCGACAAGGGCACTCCGGGTGCTTTCCTGACCCGATTTATATCAATTCGCTTCCCAAACAACTCCCAAACAGATGAAAATCCGGACTCAGTTCAGGACCTCGCCTGTTCTCTCGGATAGACGTTAAAATGGACATTCCCGGCCTGAATTTCCCCCAAGTCGAGCAGATCGCTTACAAAGTTTCACACCGAAACCCTCTGCTTTGCACATGACACACAGACAAACACATTGGCCAGACACACACGTCAATTAACATCCCAATATACATTCATTCCTCATTCATATACGAGTGAGTCTCCCATTCTTCGCGCGAAACTCAGATCGACTCAAATCATGCCTTTCTCCAGCCACTCCCAAACAATCTTTGCTCATTCATGTTACGTCTCTCATTCAAGGAAAAGGATTTTTGGGACGGGTTGGACGGGGGTTGGTTGAGGTGAAAGAAAAAAAAAGGGAAGGCAGGGCGGGGTGTTGGGGTGTTGCCTAGAGCCCTGGGACTGAGCTCAGGTCTTGGGGGGGTGGGGGGTCTTGGTCTGGTATCTGGTCCAGCGGCATCACTCGCTGATTTACTTGTTTAACTACCTCCTTAATTGTTTTGTCCTGAACTTTGCTTCCTGAACTTGCTTCCTTTGGCTCTGAAGCTTCAAATTCCTACAATGCAGCTCCTGCTTCAATTTTCAATATTTCAAAACCTAACCTGTCCTTCTCACCCTGTGGCCACCTGGCCCATTTCCTGTGAGCTTATTTATTTTCTCTTGTCCACCAGATCCTGGCCTGCTTTATCTGGACCTCTTGTCTAGAACTTAGTCTAGAGCTTCCTGGCTTGACCTCGTAGTTGTCACTACCTTCTTGTCAAACCTACCTGGTACCTACGCATTTCACCCTTCCTGGCCATGTCCCTTTGGCCGTCTAAGTTTAGCCACAGCCCTTCGTTCCCTGGCATGCAATGGCATACCCCATCTTGTCTCTGGGCTGTTCCTTCCTGGAAAAATCTTGGCCACCTGGTTTCAACCTATATGGCTGTCCGACCTCATTTTCCCCTCCTGGTGCTAACTGTAACTTTAAGCTTACTGTTAAGTCCTTACTTGTATCCTTACTTGTTTATCCTGGTTTAACAAAGCTACGTCATTCTGAGGCCTAAATGAGCCTTTACTTACAATTTCTGTTCGGAGAGCAGGCAGAGCAGAAGGCAGAAAGGAACGGGCTGAACCCGCTCCAGGAAGGAAGGTACGACGTGCCGGCGTCCCGGCGTTCGGACAGCCTTCCTTCTGTCGCTCGGGGTCCGCTCTCTCTGTCCTCTGTCTGCTGCAATCCGAGTCACGGCACCAAATGTCAGAAACCACCTTTTCTGATCGAAGTAGAGTTCCACCAACAGGCTTGAGAATGACGAGACCTTTATTAAAATAACACTTTATACGGATCCGGAGGAGACAGACATCTACAGCAAGCTACAGCAAGAACATGCCAAGTCAAGCCTTCCTGAAAACACATTGATTCTCATTCATTTATATATGAATACGATTATCAGAAAATCTCCGAGAGAACAAAGCGACTGGCGAGAGTCCCTCCCCGTCATTCCTAGCCCCCACCGTTATCCGCTCTGTCATTCGGGGGAGTGCAGCACGCACCTTATCATTCGGACCAGATGTGATTTCAAAACTCCGACGAGGCAGAAAATATAACTCATTAAAGGGAGGGTGCATTCTTGGCTTCGACAAACCCATAAAGTATATGGGTTTGTTCAAAATGAGTAATTCAGAGCATGTTTATACAGAGTCAAGCGTCGCTGTGATTAATACAAAATATATATGGTTCACGATAGGTTTTATGTCTGCAACCTAAACATTCTGCTAGTGTTACGCAAAATCACGCGCATGTGAGCGTTCTCCTGCCCGCGGCTCGAGGCGCCGTCTGAGAATCATGATAGGGATTTTACGACCGGCCTTATCTAGCCTCGAAAGTGCACACGTATACAATTTGTCCAACACGACTGAAGCGAGCCTTTCCTCATTTTAAATGAAAGCGAAGCAAAAACCTCATTGTAACTCAGGCGTCACTGTCATTAAACAAAACAGTTAATGTTTTTGGCAATTTATCAAAGGATTTATGTCTACGATTCAAGCAGCCTACCTAAGGTTCGAATACATTTTATTAACTCATGAAATAACATTATAGAACAGCATTTTATAACATAGCTTACGTGGTAATACGTCAGTCAACCGGCATTTATAATTGAGCATTAAGCAGTAACAAATCTGAGACCTGACATATATATATATATATATATATATATATATATATATATATATATATATATATATATATATACAGTATATATATATATACATATATATATATATATATATGTATACTAGCAGAAGTACCCGGCATTGCTGGGTGGGGGAGGGGAGGGGAGGGGGGAACGGGGGGGGAGGGGAACGGGGGGGAGGGGAGAAGAGGGGGGAGGGGAGAAGAGGGGGGAGGGGAGAAGAGGGGGAGGGGGAGAGGAGAGAAGAGGGGGAGAGGGGAGAAGAGGGGAGAAGAGGGGGGGGGTGGGGAGGGGGAGGGGGAGGGAGGGGAGGGGGAGGGGGAGGGATGGGAGGGGGAGGGGGAGGGATGGGAGGGGGAGGGGGAGGGATGGGAGGGGGAGGGGGTAGGGTGGAGGGAAGGGGAGGGCCAGTCAACAATGACGTTGCAGTTATCATGGTCGGAGAGCAGCACAACAATCGCGACATCGTCCTGCATCTTTGCAACAGCACGGAGCGGATTTTGAAGACTCACCGATCCTGTGACGCCCTCCAGTACCGGCGTTGCGGGGCGGGGGAAGGGAGACCCGTACATTTCCAACCCGTACATTCGCCCTCTCGACTCAAGCTCACTCGGACAAAAGCCTCGCACAAATTACACCGTGAAGGCCCAATGGTCATGCCTATGCCACAAATCAAGTATGTGAGTGAGTCGGGCGCACTGAATTGAAAATATATAGAACGCTCATACTCCGTGAAAACTGAAGCCGCCGTGTCGCCATCTTGGTTAGCCCGACTCGCACGACTCGTGAACGTGTCCCAGATTTTAAAAGCCAGACAACTGTTAAAATGTCATTTTGTGCGGCAATAAACTGCTCCAATCGGTTACGGAAGGGTTGTGGAAAGACGTTTCACAGCTGTTTCAAAGACGTTTAATTCATATCGCACAAAATCGACACAAAACACGATCGCACAAAAGGTGAAAAAACGCAATCGCTTTTCGCTCTGAATTACGTGCAAACGTGTGACGGAAATCACCATCGCCCAGCATCGAGTGCCAACCAAGATGGCGCCCGGTAACTGCATCTCCACCTATGTGGTGTGAATGGCAATGGTCATTCGATATATTTTCAGTTCAGTGGTCTGGCGGCGGGGATGGAACATCACGTGATCGCTCTGAGCGAATCAGTCTGGCGGCGGGGATGGAACATCACGTGATCGCTCTGAGCGAATCAGTCTGGCGGCGGGGATGGAACATCACGTGATCGCTCTGAGCGAATCAGTGAGCTGCTCTGGCACCGGCTGAGATAATATTCCTCGCTGAAATGCGCTGAGGTAAATATGAATAAAAAATATGGATCGTCAAATATTTTGAGGTCGGCCATGTTCGTCCCAGGCTCAATGGCCATGTCTCTGCCAAATATCAAGCACGTGAGCCTCTCCGTTTAGGAGTCTATCGGTAACATTACACACACACACACACACAAACTGTGTTTTATATATATAGATAGATAGATATATATATATATAATATATATATATATATATATATATATATATATACAGTATATATATATATATATATATATATATATATGTATAATCTGATGGCAAATTTGAGGAAAAAGTTAGCAAATGGTCACATCTTATAGTTTTATGGGTGGTGAATCCAATTGTGTCACATGCAAGTTTGTATTTGTCACGGTTAACCAATTATGGGCTGAAAACAAAATGTCAAAATGGTTTGACAAAATGGGTTGCAAATGGTTTTGCAAACAAAATGGTTTGCGGATCTGCCGCTGGCCTTCTCGCGCCAGCGGGGGGGGGGGGGGGGGGGGGGGTTAGTCCCCTTGTCTTTGACTGGCCTGGCGTGACCTGGGACCAATGACGTCCCTTCCAGACAGCGCGAAATACGGTATTAGGACCAAATTCGCTATTACCTAAATACTCGCGCTGCCCTGAAGCGAGGAGACAAGCCCCGCATGAACCACGTGTGTCAATGATACGCCGAGCGGTTTGCGTACACGTGATTCGCGCTATTATTAATACTAGACCCGATTGGAGCGATCTTATTCGCGCCACGCTTAGTCAATGGCGAAATCACAAAGGCGATCGAATGGGAAAGGAAGAGCAGGTTTATTTACACTATACACAATGATTCAAGAGCAGAGACACAGAGCAACTCCTAAAACACAGTCTTACACTTAATCCCAAGGACACGGGCCCGTCTCACACACACACTCACACGGGGATTGCAGATGGCAGGACGATGTTCACCAGCTCGCCCAGGGATGGCTTCCGTGCAGCTCTCTCTCCGGTCCCGGCACGTCCTTTGGAGATGGTGAAGACAGGAGCTCTCCGCGTGTCGTCTGAAGGGAGCGAGTTATCACGGGGCGAATTGATAGGGAGCGGACTTCGACGCGGCTGGTGGTTATTCACTTGCGGCTATGGCCGCACTTACTCGCGTGGCTGGAAAGCGCAATAAGCGTTACCGGCACGTCTGGCTGCGCCCGCGTACTTGGCACCGTTCAACGCCTCTTCTTCTCTCTCTCTGCGCAAGTCCTTAAACAACGCGTGGATCCTCAGCAAGTTCTCAAACAAATGTTGCCGCGCTAGTCCTCGCATCAAGCCCTCTCCCAACAAGTCCTGCTGATAAGTCCTCTTACCACGCTGTAAGTCCTCTCGAGGGCTTTGCGCAGCGGCTTATATAGGCACGCCCCGCGAACCTTCTCGAACTCACCAGACGCGCTTTACCACGCCCTCTCACGCCATGCCGCTAGAGCCCTGATTGGCTGGTGGCTCTTACCGTCATCGCCTCCGCCACTCCCGATCTCAACGCCGCTAACCCCGACCCTGCGCTCCTCCTTCTCAGGCCTACCTCGTGTTACTCGACTAGTGGTCAGCCGAATGGGGCGCGGGATCAATTACGCCCATAGAGGTAGAATTGCACCCATCCCATATTACGCCCATTGAGGTAGAATTGGAGGTGGGATGCAAAATGAATGGAGGACCTATTCTCATGTCTTTACACAACGCAGGCACTAAGAGGGGAAATGGCCTATTCTTACACATACTAAGACATAACTATACTACAAATGGGCGTATGTTGCTCGTGTGACTAACTATGGGGGGCAACCCTTTAACCTTTAATGACTTCAATGTGCCAATCTCAAAACCGTAGCACTGCCCCCCTCCTTTGCCAGACTCATCCCCGAGTTGAACCCACACAAGTGAGAACGACCGGTTTTGAGAAAGGTTTGGGACTAGTTTTTAAATTGCGTGTGACACTTAGATGTGGTTCCCCTCTAACATTTAATCTAACTCCCTGTATGTGACAGTTTTACAACACTAGATATGTCCCACCTACTGCGTTGTGTGACTAACTCTAACCGACTCACACCCACAGCTAACCGAATTGCGGAATTGATTCTCAAACTGCACATAAAGCCGGTGGGTAGCATCTTATTTACAAGCACAACCTAATTATTTACATCTCTATAACCCAGGACCTGTTCTTTTGGTGGAAAGAAGTTTGGAGGAGAGAAAAAAACAATGCACCAATGCACCAATACACCAATACACATTTGACCAAAAAGTTCACATTTCAAATATCATATTTGCTGCTTGGCTGCAACTTCTTGCTTCCTGCTTCATCTTCGGTGTGCAATAAAAAATAAATAAACTTATAGGTCTTCTTTCCTGGCACACCAGAATACAATGTACAAACCGTGTCCGTTTTTATTGCCAGCAGGGCCAATCTCATGTGGTCTGACTGCGTGACATCGACGCCACTTAAAACCAGTGGTCCGCAGGTGCAAGGTAAGTTTGCAGCAAATGACTGCTCAGCAAAAAGGCAAGACCACAAAACGTGTGGTCCATAATGTGTATTGTGGTGCAGCAAAATGCAGCAGGGGTGCTGCACAAGTGTAGCCCGTTGCAGCTGCACAGTTCAGTGTTCATGCACACTCCCCTCCAAAATGGGTCCATGGGTGGGGAGAAAGACAAAGCACAGTTAGCAAAGGAAAGGACGCAAAGGTACACATCAATACGGGGCAATGAAACATGAGGGGCGCGGGAGAGCGAGCAGAGCAAGCTCGTCCCTAACCGTTCGTACCCCCCCATGTCAGCCACACTACAGTACCTTTACCCCTCCCTGTATTTACACTTTACAAATCCATCTCTACGTCCTGTCTCCCATATCCCCCTCTAAACAAAATTCGTCTTCCAATCCCTCCCAAGAAGGAAGAGATGGAATTACACACAATGTCACACTTCCACGTCATGATGCGTCTCACTTACTCAACAGTTTACAAAACCTGGTGTGGAGTTCCGTCTCCCTTGGTGAGTGGATGTGGATGGTGCGAAGAGATTTCTCATCCTACCTATCCTCTAATAACATTAACTCAGTTACACTACCCGGGGTCTTGCTCTGCCAATTCAGTTGGCCATCGTTACACTATGTGGTTCTAAAAACCAATTCCCATTGACCCACCCTAAGGTGCCTTCCGAATTTGGGTCTCACTCCCCAATTTTTCTATCTGTGCCTTTGCACAATTTCTGGGCTGGGTCGTGTGGCTCCACCAGCAGGTCTACCTACCTGCGCACCTCCGCCACTGAAGTCGCCACCCGAGCTTACCTTGCTCCTTGTGACTACCCTAAATCGGGGAATGCCCCTCCTGGCTCTCTCACCCCTCTGATGCCCTCTCTGGCATTGGGCTACCCGGGTCCTTCTCCTGGATCCTCGAGCCGCACTGAACACGACTCTGTCTGGCTCCCAGAGCCTACCTGCGGCCTCACCTGGCCGACAAACTACCAGTGGCGGAGTGCTCCAATAACCATACGCACCAACAAAGCCCACATGCCCAGCCATTCACTGACTCATGCACCCATCCAAGCACTTCCTGCTACTTCCTGCACCACAGGTGTCAATATCCAACAATTTACCTAAACCCTCTACCTAACTTTAAACTACCCGCCCCGGGTATCCGTGAAGGGGTCCATCTTCCCCCCCATTCACTCATTCGCACCATGCATTCCGCGCCACTCATTCCACACCATTCATTCCACACCATTTATTCCACACACCAAGTTCTCTTGCACACCTCTTGTGCTCTTATACCTTTTCTCCACTTGCACCCCATGCAAGTCAATTCACTCCACACAATTCCACTTGTCCTCAATACACCACTCATACACCACCTCTGGTTATCCCCGACCAATTCCTCATTTGCGCCTCAATCTCAAGCTCCACACATACAGTGATTCCCATTCAATTCCTCATTTGTGCCTCATTCTCAAGCTCATACACACAGTCATCCCCATTCAATTCCTCATTTGCTCAAGCTCATCCACACACAGAATTTCTCTACACTACTACACACACACACAGCATCATCTAACTAGCTACTTCCCTCTAATACTGGTGCTTTCCCGTCTCCCTTACCTTACACTAAGCACTCCCTCATCATTATCATCCTTTTAATCTCTCTACGTCCCCTCTACCTGTACCAATGTCTCTACTTAAATCTTGTCCCTAGCGCCATTTCTAAATCCCTAACAATTATCCTATCCCGCCCTCGGCTAGTTTACACTGCCACCCCATAATCTAATGCTCATGCGCCCCCATGAGGGATGGTAAAACGACCATCCCTCCCTCACGCCAGGAACCATTCCCCAACACTATCGCTATCTATACACTCCACTCGAGCCTCTCAGTGCGGAAATACATTTTCGTCATCACGGCTTGGCTTCGAAAAGCCGAGCAATGAATGCGGGTGGTTGGTCTCCTGTTGGTTGGGTCCGTCCGGCATTTTCGATTCAGGGGAGGAGGTTTTGTTGGGCCAAGGTTCCAGGCGCCATCTCTGCGCAGGGCCTTTCGGTCCCCTACACGGTGGCCCAACCTCCCACGGTCGGAGCACCGCGGCCGCCAGGGGGCGAAGCTCCGGCCTCTCCTACCCCCACCCCCCCCCCCTCGAACCGTCCCGATCGCCTTTCCCGCCAAGGCGCGGCACCGACCATACAGGGCAGGGCCCGGCACGAATCGTGCACGCCGCCGCGGCAATGATCCCCTTCGATCCCCGCTGCACACAAAGCACCCCGCGCACTGAGGGCTCGCGTCGGCTATCCGTCGCACTACGCGCTAACTCCCCGGTCTGGGTCGATGCTTGAGCCGCATTCTCACACTCACACGTGACCCGCTCCTTAGTCGCACACCGAGGCGCCCCCATACACTCCATTACTGCACTCTCCTGTGCACACTCTTCTCTTGCACACTCAGGTACACACCACTCAGGCGCACTCATGCCATTTGCACACTCCATCATCACACACCCTCACGCACATCCTGGCGCACTCATACTACTCACACACTCCGTTACACACTTGGCCATCGCACACCCTCGTGCACACTCTCTTGTTACACCCTCAGTAACAACCACAGGTGTGCACTCTCCGGGTACACACCCAATCACGCGCTCTGGTGTGCACTCCCGCACACTCTCTACAACACGCTCTGGTGTGCATTCTTGCACATTCTCTTCGGCCATCGCACACTCTGTTTCACACTCCATTTCACACTCGGTTTCACACTCTCGCTCCGGTGCACACTTTTTCCTCACACGCGCGCCATTCGCTTTCACACATCGCACCACAAACCTTCCACGAGCACCCGAGTTACGTCGCGATCCCAAGCGCACCAAAAATCTTTTCGCGCCAAACACTTTCGCGCCATACACACTCCTGCTCACCTTAAGGACCCTTCTCCGCGGCTTTCCCGCCAACACCTGTAAACTCTCATTGGGGTTAAGCAGCACGACATCACGATGCAAATCCAGACTTTGTGTACATTCCATTTGTTTTTCTGGTGATTCAATTTCTAACTCTGCCGTCTCTTCGGCCCCAATTTCAACTATAATTTCTTTCTCTTTATCTAGCTCGAAGACCGCCGGTGCACATAAAATTTTATTTTCCAATTTGGCGGCCGTCGGCTTTCCCACACCCCGAGTCACGATTTCTACACCCTCGGTCAACTTGACTGCGCTCTGCCCAAACTCGCTCCCCACGCGTTCCTTACACCGCCTCACCCCGTTGCGTACCACCGCAACCTTCCCGCTCGACCTGCTCCTCATGTTCTCCTCTATTCTTTTCATCGTGGTGTTTATCTGCTCTTTAAATCCATCCGGGTTGTACCTTGCTTCGTTCCTCATTTTTTCCATGTCGATCCCCCGGGTAGCCATCATTGCATCGAATCCCTTACTGTCACCCTCCATAGATGCACTGAAATGCACCATAAGAAGGCCCCAGTCCATTGGCACTGCGGGCCCGGCTATCGCCGTCACGTACGGGAGGCCGCCATTTTCTTTCCCAGCTGCCGCACCCTTTTCTGCTTCCACTACCACCAACTGTCTCTCTCGGTCCTGGGTTATCAATTTTTCCTTTACTTCTACCCCCACCGGCATCCGATCGCTTTGGCTAGCCATGGCACGAATACAATTTGGCTTTTAATACTAAATTTTGGTCGCTCGTAATTTTGGAGTCAATTCGTCCAAAAAAATTTGATAGGGTTCCAAATTCCACTACCCGACACCAATTGTTGCTGCCAATATGCACAATTGGTGTCCAAAATTTGGTCTAAATTTTTTTGTCCCAGGTTCCAAATCCCCACTCCTGACTACCAATTGTTGCGGATCTGCTGCCGGCCTTCTCCCCTTACCAAGGGGGGGTTAGTCCCCTTGTCTTTGACTGGACTGGCGTGACCCGGGACCTATGACGTCCCTTCCAGACAGAGCGAAATAGGGTATTAGGAATTCGCTATTACCTAAATACTCGCGCTGCCCTGAAGTGAGGAGACAAGCCCCGCACGAACCATGTGTGTCGATGATACGCCGAGCGGTTTGCGTACACGTGATTCGCGCTATTATTAATACTAGACCCGATTGGAGTGATCTTATTCGTACCACGCTTAGTCAATGGCGAAATCACAAAGGCGTTCGAATTGGAAAGGAAGAACAGGTTTATTTACACTATTCCCCATTGATTCAAGAGCAGAGGCACAGAGCAACTCCTTAAACACAGTCTTATACTTAATCCCAAGGACACGGGCCCGTCTCACACACACACTCACATGGGGATTGCAGATGGCAGGACGATGTTCACCAGCTCGCCCAGGGATGGCTTCCGTGCAGCTCTCTCTCCGGTCCCCGGCACGTCCTTTGGAGATGGTGAAGGCAGGAGCTCTCCGCGTGTCATCTGAAGGGAGCGATTTCTCACGGGGCGAATTGATAGGGAGCGGAGTTTGACGTGGCTGGCAGTTATTCACTTGCGGTTATGGCCACGCTTACTCGCGTGGCTGGAAAGCGCAATAAGCGTTACCGGCGCGTCTGGCTGCGCCCGCGTACTTGGCACAGTTCAACGCCTCTTCTTCTCTCTCTCTGCGCAAGTCCTTAACAACGTGCGTAACCTCAGCAAGTTCTCAAACAAATGTTCCCGCGCTTGTCCTCGCATCAAGCCCTCTCCCAACAAGTCCTGCTGATAAGTCCTCTTACCACGCTGTAAGTCCTCTCGAGGGCTTTGCGCAGCGGCTTATATAGGCACGCCCCGCGAACCTTCTCGAACTCACCAGACGCGCCTTACCACGCCCTCTCACGCCATGCCGCTAGAGCCCTGATTGGCTGGTGGCTCTTACCGTCCGCCTCCGCCGCTCCCGATCTCAACGCCGCTCACCCCTACCCCGCGCTCCTCCTTCTCAGGCCTACTAGTGCAGCGGCATAGCAAACCAATTGTGCATTTTGTGATGGAAGCACCAAATTTGGCAGAATGATAGAAAATTATATGGAGAACATTTTCAGATATGGAACCACTTTGGAATTCACCCCAATGTGGCCGCCATATTGGATTTCAAAATGGCGGCTTAAAAATCTTTAATTACAAATATTTCTGGTTCTATACCAGCTACAGCCTTGATTTTAGTGTCTGGATGTACAAACTTGAGGTCAAGGAATTTAATGGTTCTACTTAGAAGTTGATTTACTGACGCCATATTGGATTTCAAGATGGCGGAAATTGATTTACTGACGCCATATTTGATTCCAAGATGGCGGCTTCCGAAAATCTGCTGACCGATATCTATGCCAGCTAGATACTTGATTCTGGTGTCTAGATGTACATTTCTGAGGTCAATGAATTGAATGGTTGTATTGAAATATGTTTTAATGCACATAACCAACTGATAATCCCATATTACGTACATTGTATACACACGTTCAGCAAGAGAACTAGCGAGCGTATTGCATCAAGTCATGCCAAGTGTCACAGTTCCAACTCAATGTGAGCAGTCACCATCACAGGCACACAGTGCTGTGCATTTCAGAGCCGCTTTCTTGCACTTGCATCTCCCACTGCAACCTTTTTCGCACCCACAACAGATGAGTTCATAGCAGGATTTGGCAGCTTCTGGTAGTGTTGTCCACAGAGGATCGAACTGTCCGTCATTGTCCACCCACCCCCAGTCGCATGGTGATGGGAGATAGCAGTGTGGGACAAGAGACTGTCCCCAACAATGTCCACCCTGGTAAGTTGCTCTCTTCACGTGTTGTACTAGGGCGGCCTGTGTTGGAGGTATTGCTTCAATGGATCGAGATTTCTTTGCAAAGAGTTTCTTTCTTGCCAGATTCACCTCAGAACATGTGCATGTGCGGTCGTACAGAAGCACTACGTATCTCTCCAGGGTTGCCAGTGTATCCTCAGAGATCTCACTTGGTGCAGATGCCAGGTCCAGGAATGCATTGGTCACTTCTGGAAAAGTTTCCCATACTGCCCATGCTGTTTTCTTGCCACGACCTGCAAAGCTCGAGACGGTATCACACCCTGTGATTGCATGGAAGATTGGCAGTGCCTTGGCTTTGTCTGGTCCCAGGGTAGCAGACAGCTCGTGTGCTGCTATGTAGCAGAAGTTCTTTCCGGTTCCAAACGCTAACCAGAGTTCGTCCACTACCTCATTAAGCTCCTGGGCCATCCACACAGCGAGAACCACCACATCTGTGTCCACGGTGCGGATGAGTACTCTGCGGTGTCCAGATTTCATAGCAGCTGCTGCGTGGAGCATCATGCGCGTGTCTGCTTCCTCGTGATTGCACGGGGCCAAAGCGGCTGTGTCTGCACATGGTGGTACAGCAATGACCTGTTGGTGTAAGCATGAACAATACCGTGATGTAAATTAAATGTGAATTCCTTTGGTGTAGGTGGTCACGAATAAAACCTGACATGAATCTGCATAACATTTATTAATTTATTTCAGTACATTATTTCAAGTACATAAATACAGGGCAATTATTATTATTATTATTATTATTATTATTATTATTGTTATTTACTTGGCATCAAACACATGAAATCATACAATATGACATTGCACATATAACAGTAGCCTGTTCGTGTACACTCCCCCAAGATGCCAGGAAAGAAAAAAGCAATTCAAGAACACTATGGCCAATAGGCCTTTCTTAACAATTTGAGGGAGTGTACCGTGGACAGCTAAAGATTATATATGCAATACAAAATATTCTTCCGAATAGATAATACAAATCGGGATTATATAATCAAAATTAAATTATATGAAAAGAATACACATATGTGGGTAAGAATTTACTCTACAACAGCATAAATCAATAATACATTGTATAATATGTACTGAAACCACAGCAATTGTCAGCAGCAGTTGTGGCACAGACTCTTCTTGACATTTGTTTGAGAAGGACCCATTGAAAGGCTGAGATGACTGGAACATATCCTTCCTTATAATCCCTGCAGCTCGTGCCAGGTGCACAACATCACTGTCAATATCATGTTGACATGCCTTGGCTAATGCACTGCCAATGTCTTCCTGAAACACCAGCAGGACATCTCTTCCCTGCCTGTGGTCCTGCAGATCAGGGAAGTGTGCCAGGATACGCTCCTTGAGTCTGGTTGTATGGACTCGTGTTTCCAGCACAACTCCGAACTGTTCCATTCTCATTGTGTAGAGCTTGGTGAGGTCTGCCATCTTGAATACAGGAGCAGTGTCTTCTTCTTTAGCAGTTTCCTCTATGTACGTTACCAGTTCAGCAAGGACTATTGCTGAAATGACATCTACCGTGCTCTGGCTTTGCTCAGCAAGCTTTTTTGCTGCCCTCACGCGGTTGTATAGGGATGTCAAACATTTCTTATGGTACTTGGCCTCTCTTGCGACCATGTCCCCAGCACTCAGTTGGGCTAACAAAGTGGTATCCTGAAGAAACTCTGCAGCCTTGCGAACGTGTTTATCTAGTTCCAATGTCGCTGCTTGATGAAACTCCAAACCAAGCTCTTGCTGGCAGAAGAAGCACAAATTGTCGCATATGCTATCAACACAAGCTGCTTGAGACCTAGTAAGCTTGTACTTATCTGTGATTGTACTGGGGATAGGGCTTCCCTCTGAATGACTTCTCTTCTGTACCCGCTGTAGCTTGGTAGTGTTATATTTCACCCTGCATGACTTGTGCCACTTGGCTTGGTGGGCAGCTAGAGTGGCAGCTATCCCTTGGCCTTCATCCAGTCGTTGCAAGTCCACGTCTTGTGGCAGCTTGCCTAGTTTATTGAATGCTGATAGATTGTCTTCAAGTGTCTTGTATCCAGCACCTGCATCAGTTCTTTTCGTGACAGCAGGACACTGTAGGGACTCTCCTATATCAACTTGACACAGAACACAGAGTTCCCAGTCCAGTGGCGTCTTTGGCGTTGAAGTTACATGCTTGGTAACATGAACTAACTTGAACTGCTTCGACATGATTGAAACCTGGATGGAGCAAACAAACAAAAAAGTCGTTTAATTAGGGGTTAATCAACGGACCAGCATGTTTTATCTACAGGACAATACACGACCCCCCCTGAAATTTGACACCAAATGACCTCTTTTAGGGGTATTTTTGGCCGAAATTTTCAAATTTTTCACTCCCCAGACCCCTAGATGTTCCCTTGAGCTCAGAATCGCCGCTGTAATGTGTCTACTGATGTTAGAAAAGATATAGGGTGAATGGGGCAATAATTGTGCCTGTAGGATTTGTTTCCGCCACCCCCCCCTAAGGGTTACAGATTTTTAAAGCCGCCATTTTGAAATCCAATATGGCGGCGACCTTGGGTGAATTTCAAAGTGGTTCCATATCTGAAAATGTTCTAAATATAACATTCTATCATTGTGCCAAATTTGGTGCTTCCATCACAAAATGCACAATTCTTCTTAAATTTTTGCTATGCCGCTGCACTATACCTCGTGTTACTCGACTAGTGGTCAGCCGAATGGGGCAGGGGATCAATTACGCCCATAGAGGTAGAATTGCACCCATCCCATATTACGCCCATGGATGTAGAATTGGAGGTGGGACGCAAAATGAATGGAGGACCTATTCTCATGTCTTTACACAACGCAGGCACTAAGAGGGGAAATGGCATATTCTTACACATACTAAGACATAACTATACTACAAATTGGCCTATGTTGCTCTGTGACTAACTATGGGGGGCAACTATTTAACCTTTAATAACTTCAATGTGCCAATCTCAAAACCGTAGCAATATATATATATATATATATATATATTTATATATATATATATATATATATATACATACATATATATATATATATATATATATATATATATATATATATATATATATATATATATATATATATAATGGCAAATTTGAGGAAAAAGTTAGCAAATGGTCACATCTTATAGTTTTTTGGGTGGTGAATCCAATTGTGCCACATGCAACTTTGTATTTGTCATGGTTAACCAATTATGGGCCAAAAACAAAATGTCCGCCAAGTTATCTGAAACTACTGGTGGTGTGTTCAGTAAAGTTGTTCTAGAGATGACATGAGTATGGTTTCACCTTGTTATTGCTTTGTCACAAACTTTCATGTTCGTGACATGTTAAGCCTTTGTGTTGCATCCAGGATGTCTGCCAAAATAGTGGGACTGTGAAATGAAACAACACGCAACAGCCCAAAATGTGTTTTTGACCTATAATTATATTGCAAAAGGAACTCATCAAAAACTACATTGATGGGAATAAAATAGTGAAAGGCATATTCGATCAGGTATGTCACATGTTCAGCAGTCCTGCTTTAAGGGTAACCTGCAGTTCTGTACCATTTGTACATCGTCCTCTACGACTCTTCGCTGCACGTCTCGCTGCTAATTCTGCACTTACAGGCAGCTGCACATGGCAGACGTGACTCTTTACACTTGCAGCGAGCAGTCATGCACATTGTTTTGCAGCCACGTTGGTGAGCTCCATACATGACTGGAATGGGAAGAAGCGACATCAGGACTGGCGCCAAAGATCCGGCTTCCAGCTTCCATCCCATGGTCTCGGGTAGGGATAGGTCAGGATACTGCAAGTGGTTTTGTCTCCACACCGATGCCTGGTAGTGGGAGCGCTTGGTGTGGTACATCAAGCATCACTTGTGGGTGGAAGTCTGTCCGGTGTGTGACCTTTGATGAACATACTCGCTCGTGCATTGTTCACGCTGGCACTGTTCTGTGCCCCATACATCTTGCAAACAAACTCCTTGGCATCTTTGACTGATTCTCCCAGCATGATGTCAGTACCATCACCAAGATGCTTCAGCAGATCATGGTGCTGCTGAAAAGCTTTCCAGCTTTTCGTGGTTTGGTGGTATCCAGCAAAGTAAGAGGTGATATGACACCATGTCAGGCATGAAATCCTGGGACTAGCTCCAGGATATCTGAATCCATCTCCAGATGCTCGACGAGAGTGTGGATTGGAACATACCTTCTCTGCTTTGCTGTTCCAGCTTTGAGCCAAACATGGGAGCAGGACATCTTGTTGTAGTGGGCTATCAGCAACACTAATACATCAGTGTCTCTTACAACCACTACACCGCTTGTTGCCTGACTGTCCATGCAGTGAAGAATGATTCGCGTGTTGGCTTCTTCATGGCGGGCCTCCAGCTTCTCTGTATTGACTTGAGGATCAGATGATTTGACCCTTATTTCACAATTGTCTTGTTGTTGGGCGCCTTTCGAATTAATTGTTGTGACAGGAATCATTCCAGCTACGCTTTGTTGTCCCGATGAGCAAGAAAAAAAATCCCATTTGACTGGACAAGGAATATCCCTGCTCTCTATCAGCCTTCTGATTGGCTGATCTACACATAACACCACATAATGTCAAAGTGGAGGTTTTTTTGGAGAAATGTTTACAAAACAAGTGAATCCACTTGGATTCCGCCCAGGTTGGCACATGGAAATTATGATGTAGCATAATTATCATCTCGGGTCAAGATTTGAAATTATGCCATGGTTTTTGTAAAATTGCTACTAGTATTCACATTATGTACTTTTCTTTTGATTTAAACATCCATAAATACAAAACAAATAGTTTTGTAATCTTAAAAATTTATTAAATGTACAAAAAATGGCATTTGTACAAAAAATGACATTTGTAAGAATATAAATGACATATTACAAAATCATATTTTCTGCTCTGGGTGTTTATTACAATATTATATTGTTAACCATTAAGCCTTTGAGTGAAAAAACCTACTGGCGAAGAAAGATGACAGTGCTATGATTGTAAATGTAGGAAAAGCACTCAAAGAGACACGTTGCGCCATCAAGCGTGCCACAGCTGTTAACAAAAAGCTGTCTTAATGTAGTGAGTCATACATGTTTGCCATTTGTAGTGTCCAGCACCTAGTCAATACTCCAGTAGATCAAATTAGAACTGTCTAGAGAAGTACTGTGTGTTTGGCATTCGTAGTGTCCAGCAGCTAGTACACTAAAATAAGACTGTCTAGAGAAGTACTGTTTCTTTGGCATTCGTAGTGTCCAGCAGGATACTGCAGGATGTGTTGCACCAACTTAGCAGTATATTGGCACGGTATAAGTACCCAGATTCTCAGTCCTTGACTTGGTCCATTTCAACAACACCAAAGTAGGACTGTCTACAGAAGTCCTGTGTATTTGGCATTCGTAGTGTCCAGCACCTAGTGAATAATCCAGTATGTGTTACAGTGGATGCGTTTATGATGCCTTGGTGATTTTCCTCCTGAAGAGCAGGATGTGTGCCTCTGAAACAGGATTGGGCAATATTAGAGCATTGCACAAAATATACTTCCCCAAGAAATAGTTTGCAGAACGAAAGAAAAAAAGAAAATAACGTGTATTTCCCAATTTAGTCTATTAGGCCAACAAAAGATCCTGTTTTGTATCCAATGGATTCTCAGACAAATATAGGGTAGGTACGGCAAAACATTTCTTTTTGTATTAAGTCAGTTCAATGCATTCTGAATTATAATTTGTAAAATCATTATATTCTCTGGGTCTGGGTCATCTGGGTCATTTTCTGGTCTGGGTCTGGCAAATTTTCATTGACATTTGCCCAGTTTCAACTTTTATTGACCCAGAGGGTCATTTGGGTCCTCTGGGTCATTTGGGTCCTCTGGGTCATTTGGGTCCTCTGGGTCATTTGGGTCCTCTGGGTCATTTGGGTCCTCTGGGTCATTTGGGTCCTCTGGGTCATTTGGGTCCTCTGGGTCATTTGGGTCCTCTGGGTCATTTGGGTCATTTGGGTCATTTGGGTCCTCTGGGTCATTTGGGTCATTTGGGTCATTTGGGTCCTCTGGGTCATTTGGGTCCTCTGGGTCATTTGGGTCCTCTGGGTCATTTGGGTCCTCTGGGTCATTTGGGTCCTCTGGGTCATTTGGGTCCTATATTCCTATCCTATAACATATATATCCTATAACCTATCCTATATATATCCTATATCATATAACATATATCCTATATATCCTATAACATAACATATAACAAATATATCCTATATTATGTACTAGCGAGCGGCCGCGTACCAGCCAAAGGGGTAGCCCATGGTTAGCCTAAATATAGATTTGATGACGTCATGTTTACACATCTGAGCGACAGAAACTGTCTACACCACCAATTTGCACCATCTCTATGGCTCCGACCTCACCCTCTCTGACCACTTAGCCATCACTCTGACCATCAACATCCCCGCCCCAACACCAAGGCATTATCGCACAATCAACTTCCGTAAGCTAAACGCTCTTTCACCTACCTCATTCTCATCCACCCTCTCTGAAAAAATGTCCACTTCTCCCTTCATTGACCTCCACACCCCTTCCGACCTCACTGACTACTACAACCACACTCTCTCCTCCTGCCTTGACCAGCTTGCGCCTGTAAAAACCAAAACAGTTTCTTTCACCCATTCTGCTCCCTGGTTTACCCCTGAACTCCACCTGATGAAAACTCGTGCTCGCCAACTTGAAAGACTCCGCAATAAAACGGGTCTCACAGTTCACTCCCAAGCCTACAAGGACCACATACAACACTACAAAGATGCCCTCTCCCGCGCCCGCTCTGCCTACTACTCTCAAATTATCCACTCTGGCTCCGGAAACCCAAAAGCACTCTTCTCGACAATAAACAAACTCCTCCGCCCCCTGAACACCACCACCCAGTCATTCACAGTAGACAACTGCATCTCCTTCCTCTCTTTCTTCCAACGCAAAATTGACAACATCTACAACAGCTTGACCACCGCCGCACCCGCTCCCCCTCCAACCACCTGCCCCCCCTTGTCCTGCCATCCCCTGTCTCGGTTCTCCCCAATCTCCCCTACTGACCTCTCTGAACTCCTCATAGGAATGAAAACTGCCACCTGCACTCTTGACCCCATCCCCTCCAGCTTTGTCAAAGCCTCCCTCCCTGCTCTCTCTCCACTTATCATTGCAACAATAAACTCCTCCCTGTCTACAGGCATCGTCCCACCTTCCCTCAAAATTGCTGCTGTTACCCCCATTCTAAAAAAACCTGGTCTAAACCCTGACACCCTAAACAACTTCAGACCCATCTCCAACCTACCCTTTCTGTCAAAAGTTTTGGAACGCGCTGTAGCCACTCAACTCAAACATCATCTCTCTGCCAATAACCTGTATGAAACATTCCAATCCGGATTCCGCTCCAACCACAGTACTGAAACTGCTCTCCTCAAAATCACCAACGACCTTCTCCTCTCCTCTGACGCTGGCAACCTCAACATTCTCGTCCTCCTCGACCTCAGCGCTGCCTTTGACACCATCGATCACACTATCCTCCTCACCCGACTTGAATCCACCTTTAACGTTACCGGCACTGCCCTCTCTTGGATTAAATCATACCTCTCTGACAGATGCCAGTTCATCTCCATCAATAACTGCAAATCCCCCACTGCTCCCCTCCCCCAAGGTGTCCCCCAAGGTTCAGTTCTTGGCCCCCTCCTCTTCATCCTTTACCTGTCCCCGCTCGGTCACTTAATCCGCCGTCATGGTCTCCAATTCCACTGCTTCGCCGATGACATCCAGCTTTTCATCTCCACCAAGTCCATCTCCACCGCCACCCACTCTATCCTGACAAACTGCATCACTGAAATAAAATCCTGGCTTCAAATCAACTTCCTCAAGCTTAACTGTGATAAATCTGAAATAATCATCATTGGCCCAAAAACGCTCACAAAATCCACCCATAACTTTGCCCTCAACATCGACGGTATCCCAGTATCCACCTCCCCTCACATCCGGAATCTTGGCGTCATCTTTGACCAAACCCTTTCCTTCGACAAATACACTAAACAGATCACAAAGTCAGCCTTCTTTCACCTGAAAAACATTGCCCGTCTCCGCTCATCCCTCTCCTCCACGGCTGCAGAAACCCTCATCCACGCCTTCATCACCTCCCGTCTGGACTACTGCAATAGCCTCCTCTATGGTTCACCCTCAAAAATCACCAATAAACTCCAATACATTCAGAACTCCGCTGCCCGTCTACTCACCCATTCCCGGACCCGTGACCACATCACCCCCGTCCTTTACAAGCTTCACTGGCTCCCCATCCCCCAGAGAATCCAGTACAAAATCCTCCTCTTGACATACAAAGCCCTCCATAACCTGGCCCCATCCTACCTGGCTGACCTCCTCTCCAGACACACTCCCACCCGCAACCTCCGCTCTGCTGGTACCAACCTCCTGACCCCCTCCATCCGGACCAAATTCAGATCCTGGGGGGACAGGGCCTTCTCCATCGCTGCTCCCACCCTCTGGAACTCACTACCTCACACCATCAGAGACTCCTCCTCACTCACCACATTCAAAACATCACTAAAGACCCACCTGTTCAACACTGCATTCAACATTCAACCCACAGCATTTAACCCCTGACTATCTCTTCTCCTTCTCCCTCCTTTTGCTTTAAATATTTCCCTATTGATTCTTGTCTTTTTGCAATTGTTGTTTTCATGTATTGTTATGCATTATGTTTGCCACTCTGTCAAAGCGCCTTTGGGCTTCTGGAAAAGCGCTATACAAAATAAATGAATTATTATTATTATTATTATTACACATCTGAGCGACAGAAACGTCTACACTGTTGGAGCTTCACTTTTGGAGAGACAGAAATTCTGGGTCATTTGGGTCCTCTGGGTCATTTGGGTCATTTGGGTCCTCTGGGTCATTTGGGTCCTCTGGGTCATTTGGGTCCTCTGGGTCATTTGGGTCCTCTGGGTCATTTGGGTCCTCTGGGTCATTTGGGTCCTCTGGGTCATTTGGGTCCTCTGGGTCATTTGGGTCCTCTGGGTCATTTGGGTCATTTGGGTCATTTGGGTCCTCTGGGTCATTTGGGTCCTCTGGGTCATTTGGGTCCTCTGGGTCATTTGGGTCCTCTGGGTCATTTGGGTCATTTGGGTCCTCTGGGTCATTTGGGTCCTCTGGGTCATTTGGGTCCTCTGGGTCATTTGGGTCCTCTGGGTCATTTGGGTCATTTGGGTCCTCTGGGTCATTTGGGTCATTTGGGTCATTTGGGTCCTCTGGGTCATTTGGGTCCTCTGGGTCATTTGGGTCCTCTGGGTCATTTGGGTCCTCTGGGTCATTTGGGTCCTCTGGGTCATTTGGGTCCTATATTCCTATCCTATAACATATATATCCTATAACCTATCCTATATATATCCTATATCATATAACATATATCCTATATATCCTATAACATAACATATAACAAATATATCCTATATTATGTACTAGCGAGCGGCCGCGTACCAGCCAAAGGGGTAGCCCATGGTTAGCCTAAATATAGATTTGATGACGTCATGTTTACACATCTGAGCGACAGAAACTGTCTACACATCTGAGCGACAGAAACGTCTACACTGTTGGAGCTTCACTTTTGGAGAGACAGAAATTCCCAGGCAAACGCTATAACGCACCAGGTTTACAACCTGTGCGTTAATAATTAAAAATGAAATACAGAAACATGTAATTTACATATATTCAACTCCCTGAGTGAATACTTAGTAGAATCATCTTTGGCAGCGATTACAGCTTTAAGTCTTCTTGGGTATGTCTGTATCAGCTTTGCACATCTGGATTTGTGGAGTTTCTCCAATTCTTCCTTGCAAATTTGCTCAAGTCCTGTCAAGTTGGATGGGAAGCGTCGGTGAACAGCAATCTTCATGGCTTTCCACAGATTCTCAATGGGATTCAAGTCTGGGCTTTGGCTGGGCCATTCAAGGACCTTCACGTTCTTGTTCAGAAACCATTCCAGTGTTGCTTTGACTGTGTTCTTGGGTCATTGTCCTGTTGGAATGTAAAACTTCGGCGCAGTCTCAGGTCTTTTGCACTCCGAAGGTTCTCCTCAAGGATTTTCCTGCATTTGGCTCGATGCATGGCTCCCTCTATCCTTACAAGTCTACCAATCCCTGCTGCTGAAAAGCATCCCAGAGCATGATGATGTGACCACCACGCTTCATGGTAGGGATGGTGTTTGATGGGTGATGAGCTATGCTCAGTTTTCACCAGACGCAACGCTTTGCATTCAGGCCAAAGTTCAATTTTGTCTCATCAGTCCACAGAATATTTGGCCTCATGCTTTCAGAGTCTTTCACATGCCTTTTTGCAAACTCCAGGCGTGCTGTCATGTACCTATTTCTCAGGAGTGGCTTCCTTCTGGCCACTCTCCCATAAAGCCTCGACTTGTGAAGTGCTGCAGAGACGTTGTCTTTTCGGCAGGAGCTCCCATCTCAGCCGAGCACCCCATTCAAAACCATCTCTGTAGTTCTGTGAGAGTGGTCCTTGGGTTCTTGGTCTACAGACAAGTTCCTTGGACTTCATGGAGTTTCTGCTCTGACATGCAATGTCAACTGTGGGACCTTATTTAGAAAGGTGTTTCCTTCATGCCCGGTTGCTCAGTTTGGTTGTAAGACCATCTCTAGGAAGAGTCTGAGTAGTTCCATGTTCTTTCCATATCCTAATGATGGAGCTCACTGTGCTCTTGGGAACTTTCAACACTCTAGAAATTGTTGTATACCCTTCACCAGATCTATGCCTCACAATTATATCTCGGCGTTCTACGGACAGTTCCTTGAACGTCATGGTAAAGTTTGTGCTGTGACATGTACTGTCAACTGTGGGACCTTGTTTCGAAAGGTGTGTTTCTTTCTAAATAATGTCCCATCAATTGAACTGTCCACAGATGGACGCCAATCAAGTTGTAGAGACATACCAATGATGATCAAAGGAAATTGGATGTACCTGAGCTTAATTTGGAGTGTCATAGCAAAGTGGTTGATTTCTTATTGACTCAAGACATTTCAGCGTTTCATTTTTAATTACTTTGTAAAAAATTATAAAACGAAGTGAATGTGCTGAAAAGTGTAACTTTATTGAGTGCTATGAAAATACTTCACCAGCGGGAATTTAGTACCATGAAAATAATTAACCAGCAGGATCGACATCAATGCTTCCTCAGTTGCGCCTGTGTACTCTGTGGGGGAAATCTTCAGAGTTAGGAAGTCAAAATAAATCAAATTAAAGATCGAATTAAAAGAGCGTGGCCCTGCTCCCTCCTCCTGCTATTGTCTATTTAATTTACTAATACACCCGCTCCCTTGGGGGGTGGCAGGAAGGGTCATTCCTCTCTGGATATAATGATTACAGTCGATCTACGGTCAGGTCTCAAGAACATTGGGTGTGTTCATTTACCAAGTTTCTTGTGGAGAGATCGCCAAGTGGTTTAAGCATTCGAGCAAGCACTCCATTCAAAACTGTTAAGGAATGGCTGGCTTGGCAAACGCTAGCTAACTGCTTGGTAACTGACCACACCCCGGGTTTCCTCCCTTTCAGATTAGTGTTAAACAGCATTAGCGACTGTTTCAAAAGGTAATCATCCATGTTTGTGATTTATAATATTTTGCGGATCTACCGCCGGCCTTCTCCCCTTACCAAGGGGGCATTAGTCCCCTTGTCTTTGACTGGCCTGGTGGGACCCGGGACCTATGACGTCCCTCCCGGAAAGCGGCGAAATTGGGTATTCGGACTAGAATTCGCTATTACGTAATTACTCGCGCTGCCCTGAAACGAGGAAATAAGCCCTGCACGAACCACGCGTGTTGAGACGCCGAGCGGTGCGTACACGCGATCCGTGCCGTTTATATGGTGAACCTAGTTCTAGCGGTCTTTTACGTGCCACGCTTAGTCAATGGATAAAGCACAAAAGCGGTCGAATTGGAACAAGGAAGAACAAGGTTTATTTACACTATACAATGATTCCAGAAAAAGGGGACACAGTGGAGCCTTATACAGTCTTAATTAATACCCAGGACAAGCGGGCCCATCTCACACACACACACACACACACACACACTCACACGGGACTTGTAGCTGCAGGATGATGGTCCGCGTCCAAGGATGGCTCCCGTGCAGCTCCCTCCGGTCTCCGGCTCGTCCCGTGCAGATGGTAAGAAGGGAAGGCACGAGCTCTCCGCGTGTCGTTTGGACGCACAGGGTTATTACGGGGCGATTTGGTAGGGAGCAGACTTCGGCGGTTAATGACTGGCAGGTATTACCGCGTTTACTCGCGTGGCTGAAGTAGGCGCTATTCGCCACAGGCGCGTCTGGCTGCAGCCGTGTACTCAACGCCTCTTCTTCCTCTCCTCTGGCGCGTACGTTATACGATGGCGAGTTACAGTTCAATGCCTCAAAGCGAGTGATGTGAGTCAAGTTCTTCCTCTCCCCTCTGCGAGTCCTTTTCCACCAGCCGTTCAAGTTCTTTCATCAAGCCCTCTCCCAACAAGTCCCTCCAGTCCTGTCCAAGGGCTTTGTGTAGCGACTTATATAGGCACGCCCCGGGAACCTTCTAGAACTCACCAGACGTGCCTCTCCACGCCCTCTCATGCCATGCCGTTAGAGCCCAGGTTGGCTGGTGGCTCTTACCATCATCGCCTCTGACGCTCCGCCTTGACGCCGCCCCCACCCAGACCTCGCGCTCCTCCTTCTCAGGCCTACCTCGTGTTACTCGACAAGTGAGCGAGCAAAGGGCAGCAAATGCTGCGGGCAACCAAAGCGTAACAACTGAGTGGGCAGCCAAATGGGGCGCAGGATAAATTACGCCCATCGAGGTGGAATTGGAGGGTGGACGCAAAATGAACGGGACCTAATCTCATGTCTTTACACAACGCAGATATTAATAGGGGAAATGGCCTATACTTACACATACTATGACATAACTAATACTACAAGTGGGCCTACGTGTTGCTCATGGAACTAACTATGGGGGGCAACCCTTTAACCTTTAATGATCAATATGTGCAAATCTCAAAACCGTAGCAATATTTTTACTTCTGGTAGGGGCTGTTGCTCCCATGAAACGACACAATAGGTTATTTATAAACATTAACGTGGCATTTATTCAAAGAGGAAACTTTTGGAGTATTAATATTGTTTTGCAATAACATTAATATTATGCTTTTGTTGGTCAAAGCCGCCTTGGAAAAACGCCACGATAAAGCTATGTTAACATGGATATACACCTCACACACAACCCCATTGGCAGGGAAAACCCCCTTGGTGGAAAACACCCCCTTGGGAGGGGGGAAATGAATTGCTTACAACCTTCAGACAGACACCAAATTGCGTATTTTAGTATGATGATCTCCTTCCTTTAAAAAGCAGAAAATGCATCGATTGACAAACAAAGGCCTGTTTCAAGGCAAACCTTTGGTCCTTTGCTTTGGGGTTGTTGTTTTGATGTACTTCATGCGTGTTTATGTTTAACAGCAACGGTACCCCTTGAACAAGCTGTGGTGCTGCAATCCACTCACAAGCGCTCATACGAGGTGTGTGTGTGTGTGTGTGTGTGTGTGTGTGTGTGTGTGTGTGTGTGTGTGTGTGTGTGTGTGTGTGTGTGTGTGTGGGGCCATTAAGCATAACATATCATTCTCTTTGTTAAACCTCCTTTCCCTCCTTCCCTAACCAATCTCACTCTCTTTCTCTTTCTCTTTCTCTTTCTCTTTCTCTCTCTCGACCTCTCTCTCTCTCGCCCTCTCTCTCTCTCGCCCCCTGCCGGCTGTTACGATTTGTGTGTGGCGTCATGACGGCTGTGTGCGCTAAGCTGTGAGTACTGTGCTGTGTTGGCGTCTTTCCCATCCCCCTTTCACTCCATTTGTGTCCTTGTACGTGTTTGTGAAGTTTGCCCCGTGTTTCCCTTCCTTGTTGAGACAAGAGAGAGAAAGAGAGCGCACACGGTGAGTTTGTGTGCGAGTCCTAAAGAACCTTGTGTTCTTCGGGCCTGTGCTCTGCTTGCCGTGTTCTTCATCATCGTCGTTTATCGGCTCCCTTATTCTATTTCTTTTCATTTTGCCTTCGCCTGCAGGCTTTGCTTGCGATAGGTTCTATTTTGTTTGGTTTTTTTCAAATAATTCCTTAGTTTTGGTTCATTTATCGCTATGGCAAGCGGTCGTTTGCAGAATAGTATTTACGAGTCGCTGACTCGAAAGAATGGAGTCATCGTGAGTCCGCCCGACGGAGTTCGGCTCGAGGACATTGTGTTGGGCTTGGGAGAGCTCGATGGGATCGAGAACGTTTTCGCGGCTTCGAAGATGAACCAGCGAGTTGTGGTTTTTCTTTCCGAGGAGCGCTACGTAGCCCAGGCGGTGTCGAAACCAGTTTGTCGGTACCGCCGGACATTTTTGTTAATGTGAGTCCGATGGACACGCCGGCGGTGAAAATGATTTTGTCGAATATTCCGCCGTGCATGAAAAGCGGAGATATTGTGTCCGTTTTAAAACAGTTTGGGACCGTGGTGTCACGAGTCTCCATGATTCCTCTTCGTTTGCGATCTGATTCTACGGCTCCTCACATCATGTCTTTCCGACGGCATTGCTACATCGTGCTAAAGAACAACGCCCAGTCGCTCAATGCGTCGGCAACGCTGGTCGCTGATAAGCGAAATTACACGATGTACATCGCAACGGAGACGATGACGTGTTTCACCTGCGGGGAGCACGGACATTTGAAAGGTGCTTGTCCGACGTCCATGTCCGGTGGCACACGCTGCCTCGAGTGGCACATCGACACGGACTGAGCCAAACGCTGCCTCGTGTGGCACATCGACACGGACCGAGCCAAACGCTGCCTCGTGTGGCACATCGACACGGACCGAGCCAAACGCTGCCTCGAGTGGCACATCGACACGGACCGAGCCAAATGCTGCCTCGAGTGGCACATCGACACGGACCGAGCCAAATTCTGCATCGAGTAGCACATCGACACGGACCGAGCCAAACGCTGCCTCGTGTGGCACATCGACACGGACCGAGCCAAACGCTGCCTCGTGTGGCACATCGACACGGACCGAGCCAAACGCTGCCTCGAGTGGCACATCGACACGGACCGAGCCAAACGCTGCCTCGAGTGGCACATCGACACGGACCGAGCCAAACGCTGCCTCGAGTGGCACATCGACACGGACCGAGTCAAACGCTGCCTCGAGTGGCACATCGACACGGACCGAGCCAAACGCTGTCTCGAGTGGCACATCGACACGGACCGAGCCAAACGCTGCCTCGAGTAGCACATCGACACGGACCGAGCCAAACGCTGCCTCGAGTGGCACATCGACACGGACCGAGCCAAACGCTGCCTCGAGTGGCACATCGACACTGACCGAGCCAAACGCTGCCTCTGCCTCGAGTGGCACATCGACACGGACCGAGCCAAACGCTGCCTCGACTGGCACATCGACACGGACCGAGCCAAACGCTGCCTCGAGTGGCACATCGACACGGACCGAGCCAAACGCTGCCTCTGCCTCGAGTGGCACATCCAGGGCGCTGGATCAGCCTTCACTTTTGAGGCTTGAAACTGAGGAACTCCCGCCGGAGGACGGGGTTTTCATCACTGTGACCTCCAAGAAGAGGCAAAAACGTGGTGGGGTTGGTGAGGACGTGCAATCGAGCCGTCCGAAAAAGATGGCGTCGGCAAAGGAGCTTTACGTTCCTGTTTCAGAAACGGATTTAGTCAGACTCAGGTTCACTATGTTTTTTCGTTCAAAATCATGGTAGATTAGCAAACCTATACATTTTTGGAAACGTTATTACATGGAAAATCTGAAAATCAATGTTTACATTTGCCAATTCCGACCAATTCGATTCGACCAATTCAACCAATCGACCAATTCCATTCGACCAATCGTTTCGATCGACCATTCGACCAATTCGATTTGCCAATCAATTTGACCGACCTTTGCTTGTGTGGAACGGACTGTGAAAACGATGCGGACTATATTGTCGGATACGACACACAGGACAGTGATGACGAACTCGAAATGGCATATTCTGTAATCGTGTATGTTTGATGCTGTGGCGGACACGAAAGCACTGACGTGGTGACATCACCCCGCACACCAAGTGGGGGTGGGCCACGCCCTGGAGAGAGGCGTGGCCTCACGATACACACGGGGCGCGCAGCCCTGAGCAGCTCAGTATTACAGTGAGCTCTTGAATAAAGACTCTTACAAATTACCGCGTTGTCCGCTTCCTCCTTGCTCACAAGCAGCGCGCGTAATACCGCGCTTTACTGGTGACCCTCGACGTTGGATCTGCCGTAGCGATCCTTCCAAACACGACGCCATTGCCATGGCCAACAACGCGATGTCGGTTAAACTTCCCGAATTTTGGGAGGCCCAGGCCGAAGTTTGGTTCGCCCAAGCCGAAGCCCAGTTTCAGCTTCGGGGCCTCACCGACGACGACACGCGCTACTGCCACGTCGTCGCCTCCCTCGGGCCCGGCACGGCCGCTCGAGTTGTGTCCGTCCTTCGCCACCCACCGGACGGCCACAAGTACGAGGCACTCAAGCGGCTGCTCCTAGCCACGTTCGGCTTCACGGAGGAAGCACGGGCCGACCGCCTCCTGGATCTCCCTGAGCTCGGCGACACGCGCCCGTCGGTCCGAATGGACCATATGCTGTCACTGTTGGCTGATGAAGCCCCTGGTTCTCTATTCCGGGCGCTTTTCCGTCGCCAACTTCCAGCACAGGTACGCCTTGCATTGGCCGGGACCGTGCTAACGGAACCCCGAGCATTGGCCGCCGTGGCAGACAGGTACTTCGCGGCTTCGGACATGCGGGCGAGAGTCGGTGCGGCCCACCTCGTGGATCCCGAGGCCAATGCTGATCCACAGCATCAGCTTCGACAGCATACACAGCATGCTGATATGCACCTCGTGGCCGCCGCCACGCCCCGCCCACCGCCGCGGTGAAAACTGCCACCGCGGGGAAAACCGCCGGCTCCACCGGCCTGGCGGAGCCAGCCGCGCTCCTCCAGCTCCACCACCTGGTGCCAGTTCCACGCCAGGTTCGGCCACGCGGCTCGACAGTGTCATCCGCCATGCTCCTTCGACAGGTCGGGAAACGCCCGGGCCGGCGCTCGATAGTGGCAATGAGCGCCGGCCATTCGAACAGCCTGCTGTTCATCCCGGACACCTTATCCGGGCGCCGTTACCTGTGCGACACAGGAGCGCAGGTGAGTGTCGTTCCTGCCGGTACGTCGGACAAGCACGCCGCGGGCGGGGGCCCCGCGCTGCTTGCCGCAAACGGGATGCCCATCCGTATGGGCTCCTGGTCGACGTAAAGCACAGACGTCTTGTCCAGGCCGAGACGTTCAGCTCGCTCGCTTGTGCGCTGCCCAGCTCGTTGAGCAGCCCACTGAGCGGCTCACCGAGCGGCTTGCCAAGCGGCATGCTGAACGGTTCGGTTCCGGCCACGTTGACCTGTACGCTTCCGGCAGCGGACGAATTCACCCGCCTCCTCGCCGGCTTCCCGGCCCTCACGCGGCCCACCTTCTCGGCAGGGGCCGTCAAGCACGGGGTGGCCCATCACATCCCCACCGTCGGGCCACCAATCTACGCCCGGGCACGCCGCCTCGAGCCGACGAAGCTGGCGGTAGCAAAAGCGGAGTTCGCTACCCTGGAGCGACTCGGCATCGTTCGGCGCTCGGAGAGTGCTTGGGCGTCGCCGCTGCACATCGTGCCGAAGCCCGGCGGGGGATGGCGACCGTGCAGGGACTATCGCCGTCTCAATGACGCCACCACCCCCGACCGCTACCCCGTCCCCCACATTCAGGACTTTTCCGCCCGTTTGGCGGGCATGTCCTTGTCGAAGGTGGACCTCATACGCAGTTACCATCAGGTCCCCGTCAGGCCGGAGGACGTCCCGAAGACGGCGGTCATCACGCCGATCGGACTCTTCGAGTTCCTGCGGATGCCCTTCGGTCTGAAGAATGCGGCTCAGGCGTTCCAGTGGCTGATGGACAGCGTCCTGCGCGACTTGGATTTTGTATACGTCTACCTGGACGAAATCCTCGTCGCCAGCGCGTCCCGCGAAGAGCACCTACACCACCTCCGCACGCTCTTCGAACGCCTGGGCCAGCATGGCCTGATTGTGAACCCCGCAAAGTGCCGGTTCGGCGTCGCCGAACTCGATTTTCTGGGGCACCGCGTCACCAGGCACGGAGCCGTCCCCCTGCCGGCCAAGGTGGAGGCGGTGAAGGGGTTTCCGCGCCCCCGCACGATCAGGGGGCTGCAGGAGTTCCTGGGCATGGTGAACTTTTACCATCGGTTCCTGCCCCGTATCGCCCAGCTCCTGCGCCCCCTGCACGAAGCTCTCCGAGGTAAGCCGGGCAAAGGCGACATCACCTGGACCGAGCAGATGGACGCGGCGTTCACGGGCGCGAAGCTCGCCTTGGCTAACGCCACCATGCTCGCGCACCCGGCGCCCAATGCACCGATCGCCCTCACCACCGACGCCTCGGACTACGCGGTGGGCGTGGTGCACGAGCAATGGGTGTGTGGAGCTTGGCAACCGCTGGCGTTCTTTAGCCGGCAGCTTCGCCCGCCCGAACGCCGTTACAGTACCTTCGACCGCGAGTTGCTCGGGCTTCACTTGGCGGTCAGGCACTTCCGCCATCTGTTCGAGGGCCGTGCGTTCAGGGCCTTCGTCGACCACAAGCCACTGGTCTTCGCGATGGGCAAGGTCACCGAGCCGTGGTCGGCCCGGCAGCAGCGTCACCTCTCGGCCTTGTCCGAGTACATGACGGACATCCGGCACGTCGCGGGGAAGGACAACCCGGTGGCGGATTGCCTTTCCCGGGCCGTCGCCCACGCAGTCCACCTCGGCATCGACTATGCCCGGATGGCAGCGGACCAGGCCGCTGACCCCGACGTCCAGGCCTTGCGGACCGCCGTCACGGGCCTCCGCGTCACCGAGGTGCCGTTCGACGGCGCGGGCGCGGCCCTCTTGTGCAACGTCTCCCTCGGGCGGCCTCGCCCCATCGTGCCCGCGGGCTGGCAGCGCCAGGTGTTTGACGCCATCCACGGCATGTCCCACCCGGGCGCGAGGGCCTCCCAAAGGTTGATCGCCGACAAATTCGTCTGGCATGGCCTCCGGAAGGCCGTCCGCGGCTGGGCCAGGACGTGCCTCGCATGCCTGCGCGCCAAGGTGCACCGGCACACCCAGGCCCCGTTGGCCCCATTCACGGTGCCGGAACGCCGGTTTGACCACGTCCACGTGGACCTGGTGGGACCTCTGCCCCCCTCGCGGGGTTTCACCCACGTCCTCACCATGGTGGACCGCACCACCCGGTGGTCGGAGGCCGTGCCCTTGGCGTCGACGATGGCGGCGGACGTCGCGCAGGCTTTCATCGCCACCTGGGTCGCCCGGTTCGTTGCCCCCTCAGACATCTCGTCCGACCGCGGCCCCCAGTTCACCTCGGAGCTCTGGGGGGCGGTCGCGCAGGGGCTCGGGGTCCGGCTGCACCGAACCACGGCCTACCACCCCCAGGCTAACGGCCTGTGTGAGCGATTTCACCGCTCATTGAAGGCCGCGCTCCGGGCCACCCTCCGCGACGGCGGCTGGGTCGACAGGCTCCCCTGGGTCCTGCTGGGCCTCCGGACGGCGCCCAAGGAGGACCTGCGCGCATCCGCGGCGGAGTTGGTCTTCGGGCAACCGCTGCGGGTGCCGGGCGAGTTCCTCCCCGACTCCACGGCACCATGGTCGACTCCACGGCACAGCAGCGCTCCGCTCTGCAGGAGACCGCCCAGAGGTTTGCCCCAGTGCCGACGGCAAGCCACGGGCACCCACCGACGCACGTCGCCCCGGAGCTTCGCACGGCGGAGTACGTCTTCGTCCGCCACGATGCCCATCGGACACCACTGCGGCCCCCGTACGACGGGCCTTTCCGCGTGCTGGAGACCGGGGTGAAGCACTTTACCCTGGACATCGGCGGTACTCCTGACCGCGTTTCTGTGGACCGCCTCAAGCCGGCCCACCTCGACGTGGACCATCCACCGCCGGTGGCCCGACCCCCACGTCGGGGCCACCCCCCTGCGGGCGGACCCCCGGCACCACCCAGCCCCGCCGCCATGCCGCCCCCCGGTCCTGCACCCATCCCAGGGGCAGCCGGAGGCATCCCAGATGGCATCCCTGCATCCCAGACGCCGCCAGTCGCCAGGGGGCGCTTCGGCCGGGTCATCCGTTTGCCCCGCAAACTGACCCTTCAGGTGCGCGGGGATTCTGGGGGGGCGCGTGTGGCGGACACGAAAGCACTGACGTGGTGACATCACCCCGCACACCAAGTGAGGGTGGGCCACGCCCTGGAGAAAGGCGTGGCCTCACGATATACACGGGGCGCGCAGCCCTGAGCAGCTCAGTATTACAGTGAGCTCTTGAATAAAGACTCTTACAAATTACCGCGTTGTCTGCTTCCTCCTTGCTCACAAGCAGCGCGCGTTATACCGCGCTTTAATGCCATTGACTGCCTGTGTATATTTTGTCATTGACTGCCTGTGTAGATGTGAAGTTTTACTGAATGCATGTGTATATATGATTTTGCTGACTGCCTGTGTATGTTTGGTGATATGAATTATTGTGACACATTTTGATGTTATTAACTGCCTGTACAAAATGATAACTTGTATTTGATTATGCAACTTATCGCGAAGATAAAGACAGTATTTTGCAATTCAAAACCTTTGATTCGCGTCTTACCATTCCCCATAGCACTAATTTTATACTGTGGCGGTTACCTTATGTGCAGGTAACCGCATGTGGCGGTTACCTTATGTGATCACCTTATTTGGTGCATAATACACGTGCACGGGCCTGTTGGACTTGTGGTTGTGCGGACGTGACGCACGTGCGGTTGCCGGAGCCACGCCCTCCGAAGAGGGCTTTTGGCTTTATATAAGCGTGACGACCTCTGTTCGAGTTTAGTGTGCTGGATCTTGCTGTTGCAATAAACCATCTTCGAACCCTACGAATGGCCTCGTTCTCTCGCCTTCCACGACTCCTAAAATACTTTCATTGGATTCCTTGTCCCTGAAAATATAGGTTTAGTATATTTTAAAAAGTTTTTAGGGTAATTAGAGGCAGAAATAGAACAAAATATGTATTTTACAGTGGCCATTTTGAAAATCAAAAATGGCCCCCATACAGGTATCTCTCCAAATGTAAACATTGATTTTTAGTTTCCTTATGCTATAACCTTTCCAAAAATGTATAGGTTTGCTAATCTACCATGATTTTGAACGAAATATAATTTATTGACATAGTGAACCTGACTAATTCGTCCATCGTTGGTTTTGCTTTGCAAAACAGATTCAGTGTTTTAGGCGAAGAAGAAGAAGAAGACGTTTCCGTACCTGATTGTTGCGAGCCGCGCACAACGGCCCCAGAACCGATCGTAAACACCTCCATGACCATGACTACTGGCAAGGTAACCTCTAATGAGGTGCCTGATGCACCCCCACTCCCTGTTGAGTGTGAAATGTCGGAAACAATGGAGGCGGAAAATGTAACGACCTCTTCTCCCCTGGTAGAGTGCGAAGCCTCCGTTGCAGAAACCTCAGTTTCTCACCTGGATTTTAAAACCCCCATTACGGAAACACCGGTCCTGCCTCCGGTAAAGGGCGAATTTTCCGCTGTGGAAACACTCACATCAGAGTGTGTTAATGTTAATAGAAACTACTCTGATGATGACTCAGACGGTGCCTCGTCGCTTGCCTCCGGTGCTAGTATTGAAGCCTGGAATGATCCAGATTTGGTTCAAGGTTCCGAGGGAGGCGCTGAAGTGTCACCCACCGAGATCTTAAAGTTTCTTCAAGACAGTTTTCGAAAGAAACAAATCAAAATCAATAATTTCTTTCCCGATTTGTCTGCTTTCATAACTTCCTCCAAACATCTCCTCCTTAAGGCAGAACAGCTTGGTGTGACAGAGTCACAAGTGTTTCGCCTTAGGAAATGTGTGCTCAAAGCCAGGAAGGAGCTGCAGGCACAGTCTGACTTCTTCCCCCCTTAATGATTTTTCTTTAAATTTACAAGATGACCTTTTCTATTGTAACCTTAAATATTAATGGGGGGGTGCTCCCCCCTGCGTAAGGCCCAGGTAAAGTCGCTCGTCCAGCATAAACGTTTTGATATTGTTCTTTTGCAAGAGACGAGGTGTAGCCCTTCTTGCGTTAGTGAATGGAACAGAATGATGAAAGGACAGTGGTTCTTTAGCAGCTTGGCCTGCTCTCGTGCTGGAGTTGCTGTCTTTTTGCATCATTCTTTCTGTGCACAGGGTGTCGCTTTTAAAGAAATTATTAAAGGGCATTTAGTCTCAGTGAATTTCTTTTTTAATAGTTATAAGCACACGATCCTAAATGTATATTCACCTAGTAATAGCACAGAAAGATTTAATTTTTTTACACAGTTGGATTTTACTCTCACGCACCTTGACTTAGATGGTATTGTTTGTCTGAGTGGGGATTTCAACTGCACAATGGACCCCACTCTTGATCGCAATGGAGCAGAGCCCCATCCAGCAAGCTTGGTGCCTCTAAGGGGAGCATTGTCCAAGTTTTCCTTTGTGGATGTGTGGAGGCTCCAGAATCCATCCGCACGTCAATATACATGGTGCCGCTGTGCAAATGGCCGGCTGTCTCTTGCGAGGCTGGACAGAATATATGTCAACAGTGACTCCTTAAATGTTGTGGGCCACGCTGATGTAGCCCCGAGCGGTTTTTCGGACCACCATATGGCCATTCTTCATGTCCTTTCTCCGGCCCGGAATGGCGGTGCTGCTTACTGGACTTTCAACGCCAACCTCTTGCAAAATGAAACGTTTCTTGATGCTTTCCGGGCCTTTTGGGAAGTTATAAAGTTGCGAAAGCCTTCCTTCTCTTGCCTCGGGCAATGGTGGGATAACGCAATGGCCCAGATTAGGTCATTTTGCCAACAATATAACTCCTTTTGTACGAAGAATGAAACGGTGATGCAAACTCTCATCGCCAAAGAGATCTTGTGTCTGCAATCAAACCTTCCGGCCCAGAGCGCTGAAAGGACTTGTTCTTTAATTGTGAAGAAGAAAGCCCTCCTTGCTGAGCTCTGCGCAAAGCGGGCTCGAGGGGCTCTAATACGATTACGAATGGAGAACCTGCATTTCATCGATACCTCTTCGAAATTCTTCTTCGGTTTGGAACTGCGAGCGAAGAGAAACCAGCAAATAACTTCGCTGTGCACGCAAGGAGGTCGAACGACTCAGGACCAAAACGAGTTCAGAACTTTGGCCAAAGAATATTTTTCAGATTTGTATTGTGCTGGGAACACAAAGAAGAATGTGATTCTTTCAATGACTGCTTCTCTGCCAACCCTGTCTGAGTCTGCACGGCAGCAACTGGACGAAGAAGTTACCCTAGGGGAACTCTTTGCCGCTTTGCAAACTTTGCCCACGGGCAAGGCTTCGGGGCTGGATGGAATCCCTGCGGAGGTCTATAAGGCCTTCTGGGACCAACTGCGACCCGAACTGCTCGGCCTCTTAATTGAGGGCCTGCGTTCAGGCTTATTACCACTCAGTTGCCGTAGGGCTGTACTTGCCCTTATACCCAAGAAGGGAGACCTACAACAACTTCGGAATTGGCATCCAATTTCCCTCCTTTGCACGGACTATAAAATTATTTTAAAAACTCTCGCAAACCACCTCAAGCCTGTCATCCGGGATAATGTACACCCCGATCAATCATATTGTTTCCCGAAAAGAACAATACATGATTGTATTTTTATTGTGCGTGATGCGATCGACATTTGTACCGTGGAACAAAGAAATGTTGTTCTAGTGTTTTTAGATCAAGAAAAGGCTTTTGATGCCATCGATCATTTTTACCTCTTTGCTGTTTTACGGGGGTTTGGTTTTGGGGAAACTTTCATCGGTCACGTCAAATTATTGTATAATAATATTTTTAGCCTGTTTAAGGTGAATAATATTTTAAGTCGGCCTTTTTCTGTGACTCGGGGTATTCGCCATGGGTGCCCCTTTGTCCGGCCTTCTTTATTCCCTCTCCGTTGAGCCTCTTCTGAATCGGTTGCGCACACGGCTTCATGGTTTTTGTCCTCTGCCATCGGCCAACCCGGTAAAGACCATCGCTTATGCGGATGACCTATGCGCGTTTGTTAATTCCGATGAAGATATCTGTGCCCTGGTCGAGTCCACCGATGAGTTTACTTTGGCTAGCTCCATAAAGGTCAACTGGCAGAAGACCAAAGCTCTTTACTTAGGTCCACAGAATGGTATCCCCCCTCCGACACTGGCAATGCAGCTTGAGTGGGTACATGATGGGATACGCTACCTCGGGGTCTTTCTCGGCACTCAGGATTTCATTTCTAAAAACTGGGAATCGCTGATTACCAAGACTGAGCAGCAGCTGCAAAAATGGAGGGGACTATTGAGACAGCTTTCCTATCGGGGTCGTACTCTGGTCATCAATAACCTTGCGGCATCGATGCTGTGGCAGAGGTTTATGGCACTACAGGCCCCAGGTTCTATTCTTAAAAAGCTCCAAAGTATTTTTTTTGTCAATTTCTTTTTGGATGGGAAGCACTGGCTCAGGCCTGGCGTAATAAGTCTGCCCATTGCTGAAGGTGGACAGGGATTGATAGACGTAACAAGTAAAGTGATGGCTTTTCGCCTCCTTGCATTACGAAGGCTGCTGTATTCCGATGTACCATGGAAAGCCTTCGCTCACTGCTTGCTCAGGCAAGCAGGGAGACTTGGCTTCGGTGACGAAATCTTTCTTCTTGATGCAGCGAGGGTGGACATAACATCGATCCCCTTGTTTTACAGAAGTATGCTGGAAGCATGGCAGACAGTCGCGTTTTGCCGCGACACCAGTGCCTATACTCTCCAAATGTTTTTAAATGAACCAATTTTCTTTAATCCCTTTTTTAAAGGGGTCTGTAGTGACCGTTCTTTTGTGCAAACGTTCATTGATGTCAACTTTACCAGGGTCAAACACATTAGGAATCCCTTTACATATAGATGGAAGCCAGCTGCTGATGTTGCCGTGGCCTCTGGTGTGAGATCCATCAGAGTTATTGGAAGGATTTTCTCTGTGATCTCACGAGCTTTTAAACTAACCGGGCTAAAGTGGGATCCAGAGATTGAGGCTGCCCTCCCTCTGTCCCAATGTCCTTTTCCTCGTCTTTTAATTTCATTTCGGGGTTTTATCTCCTTTAACTCGATGGAGAAATCCTCGGTGTATCGTCTAAGTGTTAACACTCTCATTCCTGACAGACCTGCAGAGCCACGAGCTCATTGGAAAGCGTTGCTTCAAGCTGGCCATTCCGCAACAATCAAATGGCACGTGATGTATAAGGAGCCAATCGTCAAGCGCTCTGTGGATTTACAATGGCGGCTGGCGCACTACATCTTGCCTTGCAATGTTCTGTCTCATCGTATATGTTCCGAAAATTCAGAATTGTGCCCCTTTTGAGATGCCCCTGAAACCATTTTTCATGCCTTCATTGAGTGTTCGAGACTGTCCTCCCTTTTTAATATTTTATTACGTGTGACTCAGGGGCTCGGTTTGATTTTCACACATTGTGTTTTTAATATATTATGGTTTTAATATTTCTCATTTAAGTAAAAATGAATGTTTTTTAGGGAACTTCTTGTGCTCCGAAGCAAAGCTTGCCATTTATCTATCAAGAAAACGGAAATTGCAGAACATTGATATTTTAGCTGATGACGTTTTAAAGATTTTTAAAGCGTCGGTTACATCTCGTGTCCATTTTGAGTTTCAAACCCATGATTCTGCTGTCTTTGAAAAACGATGGTGTGCCAAACAATCTTTATGTAGCTTGGTCAATGGTGTTCTAGTAATTAATTTATAATCTGGAATCTTTGCTTCTATGTTACCCCATCCACCATGCTCTTCCTCTGCATGTGTTGCATGTATTTTTATTTTTAAGTAAGCCATAACCCTTTTGTTTGGACATAATTGTCTGGAATCACATTAAATGATATTGAATGATTCCTTTCAATAAAGAGGAGCAAAAATCAAAATCTCTCTCTGTCTCTCTCTCGCCCCCTGCCGGCTGTTACGATTTGGGTGTGGCGTCATGGCGGCTGTGTGCGCTGAGTTGTGAGTACTGTGCTGTGTTGGCGTCTTTCCCATCCCCCTTTCACTCCATTTGTGTCCCTGTACGTGTTTGTGAAGTTTTCCCCGTGTTTCCCTTCCTTGTTGAGAAGAGAGAGAGAAAGAGAGCGCACATGGTAAGTGCTTCGCGTGGCCTTCTTGAAACCCTTGGTTTCCAGGCCTGCGTTTCATCTGCCATGTTCTTATAGCCTTGTATGCCACTCATCGGTGGTTTATCTTCCTCATTATACCTCTTTTTTTTCCTTATTTTCATTTTCCTCGACTTGCTAGTTGCGTGTGGCAGGTTTCTTTTGTTTAACTTAAACTTCCCTTGTTTTGCTTTAAGCTATGGCAAACGAACGTTTGCACAATAGTGTGTACGGTACGAGTCACTCACTCGTAAGAACGGAGTGACCATTGCTCCACCTGACGGAGTTAGTGTTGATAATGTGGTGATTGCTCTAGGAGAGCTCGTTGGAATTGAGAATGTTCTCGCCGCTTCAAAAATGAACCAACGTATCGTGGTTTTCCTGTCGGAAGAGCAACACGTGGCTCAGGCGGTTGAAACCGGTCTATCCTTACCGCCGGACGTCTTTGTTCACGTTAGACCTTTGGACACGATGGCGATTAAGTTAAACATGTCCAATATTCCGCCTTTCTTCTCAAGTGAGGAGATTGTGGCTGCATTAAGCGTTTTTGGCAAGGTTGTGTCACGAATCTCGATGATTCCGCTTCGTCTGCGCTCTGACGCTTCGGTTCGCCACATCATGTCGTTCCGACGTCATTGTTACATTATTCTAAAAGACAACGCTCAATCGCTTAACGTAGTGATGACGTTAAAAAACAAAAATCGCAATTACCAGATTTATATTGCGACGGAGACCACGACCTTTTTTATATGTGGTCAATCTGGACATGTAAAGAACGCTTGCCCAAAGATTACATCGAGTGGCGCATCTAGGCCGGTAGAGCCCATTGAGACCAATAGTGGTCCATCTAGAGTTGGGTACGCTGGTGACGCCTCAAACTCGATGGCTTTCTCTATAGCGAGTTTAAACATTAATGGGGGACGCTCTTCCATCCGTAAAGCCGAAGTTAAGCAGTTTGTTGGGGCAAATCACATTGATGTTTTGCTTTTACAAGAAACAAGATGCAGCTCCTCTTGTGCAAGTGAATGGCAAAGGATAATGAAAGGAAAATGGTTTTTTAGTAGTCTGCAACACCCTAGGGCTGGGGTATTACAACCTTCCTTTTGCAGTCCTGGTGATGTTTTTTATGAGATTATCAAAGGGTATTTGATTTCACTCCCCTTTACACACAATGGTATTAAACACACTGTACTGAACGTCTACGCGCCGAGTGATAGCACGGAGAGACTTGCCTTTCACACGCACTTGGAAACTTCTCTTGCACACATTGATTTTAATGGACTTGTCTGCTTGGGTGGAGATTTCAACTGTACGACAGACTCCGCCATTGATCGTAATGGAGAGGAACCTCACCCAGCAAGCACGGTGCCTTTGTTGAGAGCTTTGTCTAAGTATTCCCTTGTCGATGTGTGGAGAATCCGCAATCTTTCTGTCCGCCAATACACGTGGTGTCGGTGTTCAAACGCCCACCAATCACTTGTAAGATTGGACCGTTTTTACATCAATAGTGGTTTTTTGAACGTTGTGAGCAATATGGACATTGTCCCGAGTGGCTTCTCAGACCATCACATGGTCGCACTTCGTATTCATCCACCAGTTCGGAATCGTGGTGCTGCCCACTGGACCTTCAATGCAAGCCTTTTGGACGACCAACTGTTTGTTGATGCCTTTCGTGTGTTCTGTAAAGCCCTGCTCCAAAGTAAACCTTCCTTCCCCCGCCTTGGACAATGGTGGGACAATGCAAAGTGCAGATAAGATCTTTTTGCCAACAATTTGGAGCTTACCATACCAAATATGACTGCCCTCCAGTCCTTGGTTTCCAAAGAAATATTATCCTTGCAGTCCAACCTCTCGCCCCCCAGTGATGAAAGAACCAACCTTTTGCTTGCAAAGAAAAAAGCTCTTCTTGCTGGGCTTTGTGCAAAGGAAGCCAGAGGAGCGCTGATTCGTCTCCGAATGGAGAACTTGTGTCACCTGAATACCTTTTCTAAGTTCTCTTTTGGACTGGAAGCTCAAACAAAGAGAAGTCAGCAGATAACTTCAGTAAGAACAAAGGAAGGAAGGATAATGCATGATCAAAAAGATATCGGCGCCTCACTTAAACACTACTTCTCTGAACCTTATCATGCTAGGAACATCGACAACGAAGTTATAGAGTTGTTACCCAACTTGTCAGAATCTGCACTCCTACAACTGGACAAGGAAGTAACTTTGGAGGAACTCCATGCTGCTCTACAAACTTTACCTTCTGGTAAGGCCTCCGGCCTGGATGGAATTCCTACAGAACTTTATAAAACCTTTTGGGACCTCCTGGGGCCAGAGCTACTTGAGGTTCTGATGGACGGCCGACGAACAGGCTCACTGCCGTTAAGTTGCCGGAGGGCTGTTCTCGCCCTTATCCCAAAAAAGGGAGACCTTCAGCAACCCCACAATTGGCGTCCCATTTCACTGCTTTGTGCGGACTACAAGATACTCTCCAAGGCTCTCACCAACCGGCTCAGAGCCGTTATTGCGGAGATCATACACCCACATCAATCTTACTGTGTCCCCAAAAGGACAATTCATGACAGTATATTTATTGTGCGTGACATGATTGATATCTGTTCTCTCCAACAACGAAATGTTGGCTTGGTGTTCTTAGATCAAGAAAAGGCCTTTGATACCATTCATCATTTTAATCTTTTTTCTGTTTTAAGAGGGTTTGGTTTTGGGGAAAATTTTTATCTCTCATGTACAGCTACTGTATAATAACACTTTTAGTCTCCTAAAAGTTAACAACATTTTATGTCAGCCTTTCCCGGCTAGTAGAGGCATTCATCAAGGTTGCCCTCTTTCCGGCCTCCTGTACTCTCTCGCCATTGAGCCTTTGCTCATCCGGTTGCGTGCACATCTTCTCGGTTTCCTTCCCCAACCGACAGCGAACCCGTTCAAAGTGATTGCTTATGCAGACGACCTTTGTGCAATCAATAAAATCCAATCTCACCCCTCCCCTCCAAATCTTCCGCATCACCCCTTCCCTCCAAAACTTCCGCATCACCCCTTCCCTTCAAAACTTCCCCATCACCCATCCCCTTCAAAACTTCCCCACCACCCCTCCCCTCTAAATCTACCCCCTTGCCCCTCCCCTCCAAATCTTCCCCATAACCCATCTCTTTCAAATATTCCCCCTTGCCCTTCCCCTCCAAATCTTCCCCATCACCCCTTCCCTCCAAAACTTCCCCATCACCCCTCCCCTCAAAAACTTCCCCATCACCCCTCCCCTCTAAATCTACCCCCTTGCCCCTCCCCTCCAAATCATCCCCATCACCCATCCCTTTCAAATCTCCCCCCTTGCCCCTTCCCTCCGAAACTACCCCCACACCCCTCCCCTCTGAGACTCTCCCTCACTCCTCCCCTCCTAGACTCCCCTCTCACCCCTCCTCCTCAAAGCGTCCTCCCCGCTTCTTCCCCCTTCCAACTTTCACCCTCATCTCCCTCAACCTTCTGCCTCACTCTGCCCCCTCCTCAAATAACACCTCACTGTGCCTCACCCAATCACCATCAAACCTTTTGTCCGCCCCATTCTTCCCTTTCTCCAAGCTATTCTGAAATCTCTGACACACCTTCAACAGCTCTCCCTACCTCTTCCTTCTCTTCCACATCTTACCCTACCGCTCCCCCCCCCCCCCCTGTTCTGTATCCGATGCTCCCCGTTCCTCTTCTTTAACAGTATGGACCTCAAACATCCGGGGCCTTCGCTCAAACTTGACTGATCTCTCCATACAGGTTGCTTCTGACAAACCAGACGTGATCTGTTTAACAGAAACTTTCCTCCTTCATGATGTCTCTGATTCCTTGGTATCTCTCCCAGGTTACTCGCTCCTCCGGTATGATAGACCTGAGCCTTGTCCTGGAAGTGGGGTTGCTTTCTTTATAAAAAAAACTCTTCCTCACTCGCCCTGCACTTCCCTCTCTCCACCTCACCCCCAGGAATACCTTTGGCTACGGCTTCCCCTTCGCTCCCACCTTTTGTTCATGTGTGTTGTACCGTCCACCAAACAGTGATGACTCCATCTACATCTCGCTGTCTGATAATATGGACCAACTTCTATCTACCCATCCCAACTCTCTCTTCCTCATATGTGGTGATTTCAATTGTCACCATGCCAGTTGGCTGGGTGTGGGTACCTCTCTCACCAGCCATGGCTCTTCAGCAAAGGACTTCTGTGGCTCACGGGGACTGACACAATCTGTCAATTTCCCGACTCGGATCTCAGTCAATGGAGCATCTTCTCTTCTGGACTTGGTTATGAGTAACTTCCCTGAAAATGTCTGCTGCTCTTCTTCTGCTCCAATCGGCTCATCTGATCATGTGCTTGTTAAAGTGGACATCTCTCTGACCATTCTCAGAGAGCCTCCTCAGCGTCGACGAGCCTGGCATTTCACTCAGGCCAACTGGCACGGTCTTCAAGCAGCCATCAATCATCTGGACTGGTCTCCCATCTCTACCACCTCTGACATCAACTCATCCTGGGAATTCTTCCAAAGTAAATTGCTCTCTCTCATGCACAGATCTATCCCATCTCGTCTTCAGTTGTCATACCCTTCCTCCCGTCCATGGTACACGGAATCTTGTGGTGAGGCTATTGCCCAGAAACAACTTGCTTTCGTCTCCTGGAAAGCAAATCCAATGGAAGGAAATCTAATTTCCTTTCACAAAGCCCAAAACAAGTGTGTGTCCACCCTCAGGAGAGCCAGGAAACAATATCTCTCCGTTCTCAGGACAGAACTCTCTTATCTGTCTCCCTCTTCCAAATCCTGGTGGCGTCTTGTCAAGTCTGTTTCTGGTGTTTGTTCCCCCTCCATCCCCTCCCTCACCTCAAACGGCCACACGGCTGACTCCGCACGTGAAAAAGCTGAATGCCTCAACTCTGTGTTTGCCTCTAAATCTTGTGTCCCAAACCCATCCCTCTCTGTACCCACCGTACCCAGTCGTACCCAGCTGCTCCTGGACTCTGTGTCCTTTCCTCCTGACAAGGTGGAAAAGTTTCTGTCAACCCTCGACTCTGATTCTGCAACTGGACCTGACGGCATCAGCCCACGGGTCCTAAAATCCTGTTCTTCTGCTCTTTCACTCCCTCTCTCTGTTCTCTTCACCCTCTCTTTTGCTCAAGGTCATCTGCCATCTGCTTGGAAATCTGCCAACATCACCGCTTTGCACAAAAAAGGTGCAAAAACAGATCCCAGCAACTACAGACCAATCAGCCTTCACCCAATTATCAGCAAAGTCATGGAATCCATCATTGCTTCAGATATGAAATCTTTCCTCTTCTCCAATGGCTTGATCTCTGATCATCAATTTGGTTTCAGACCTGGTCACTCTACTTTGGACATGCTGCTTCTGCTTTCTCAACAATGGATGGAGGTCCTCAATGCCAAACAGGAAATTAGAGCTGTCTCCCTTGACATATCACGTGCCTCCGATACGGTCTGGCACCCCGCTCTGCTCACCAAACTCTCCTCTTTTGGTATCCATGGAAATCTCCACGCATGGCTGGCGGACTTCCTCTCTAGTCGTAGTCAACGTGTGGCCCTGAATGGGTTTCTCTCATCTCCTCTTCCTGTTCAGGCTGGAGTTCCCCAAGGCAGTGTTCTGGGCCCTGTGCTTTTTCTGGTCTTCATCAATGATCTCTCTGACTCTCTTGAAAATCCTCTCTATCTCTTTGCTGATGACTCTACTCTCTGTCGCTCCATTCTTCATCCCTCAGATCGGCAGTCTGCAGCCTCCTCACTCTCTGCAGACCTGGACAAAATCACAGACTGGGCAAACAAGTGGAACATGTCTTTCAATCCTGACAAATCTCACACTCTTACGATGTCTTCCGAAAAGACCGACTGGACAACCCTCTCATCCACTTTCTGAATAATCCTCTCCAAGAAGTTCAGTCACTCAAGCTTTTGGGTCTCACTATCTGCCATGATCTTTCCTGGGAAAACCACATTTCAAATCTGGCCTCCAAAGCCAGTCGCCGACTGGGCATCCTCCGTCGTGCGAAGTCCTTCCTTGGCACACCTGAGCTCCTCACCACATACAAGGCTTTCATCCGCAGCTCATTGGAATACTGCTGTCCCCTCTGAGCTGGTGCTCCTGTCTCACACCTAGCTCGTCTTCACGCTGTTGAAACCAAAGCATTCAGAATCATTGGAATCTCCCGCGATGAAGCTAACTCCAAGGGCCTCTCACTCACTCACCGCAGGCAGGTTGGTGGTCTTTCCGTCTTCTACCGACTCCTCTCTGGCCTTGCCCCCCCAGCTCTCTCTGGGCTGTCCCGCAAATATTCCTACAGGTCGCACAAGATCTACCTGCAACCCTCTTATGGTTAAACTTCCAAAATCAAGACTCCCTGCTCACCTTCACTCCTTCATTCCTCTTTTCTCCCGCCTCTGGAACAAACTCCCTCACTCTCTTCAATCCCACTCCACCCTCCAGGTCTTTCAAACAGCTGTTCACCACCATCTCTTATCTTCCCCCATCCAAAACCTTGATCTTTTCTACCCCCGCTAATTTCACCCCAATTCCACTTTTTTGAAATACCAATTTCTGTCCTGGAACTCCTTGGTGTCCTTGTGTTTTATACTTCTCCCGTCCCCCCCCCCCCCCCTTCCCACGCCTCCTCCCCCCAAGCCCTCTCCCTCCCACACATCTCCCTGCTCTCAAATGTTGTGTTTGTGTGCTTCCCCATCTCTCCTCATCTTGTCTTCTGCTCCCTCTTTTTATATATTTTGTTTGTCTGGTTGATTTGTTTGTGAAGTAAATGTTGTGTTTGTGTTTGTTTCACTAGCCTCGATTCAGTATACCAAAAAAAAAAAATCATTCGCTCGGATGAGGACGTTTTGGCCTTGGTCCAAAGCATTCAAGAATTCAGTTTGGCAAGTTCCGCAAAAGTGAATTGGAAAAAGAGCAGAGCTCTCTATCTTGGTCCGCAAAATGGGCCACTCCTCCGTCTCTACCTGAGCAACTCGAATGGGCATGGGATGGAATTTTTTTATCTAGGCGTCTTTCTTGGCACTGAAAACTTCATTTTGAAAAACTGGGAATCTCTAATAAATAAAACTGAGAGGCGGCTGCTCAAATGGAAGGGCTTACTCTGTCAATTCTCATATCGGGGCCGAACCCTCATTATAAATAACCTTGCAGCATCAATGCTTTGGCACGTTTTTATGGCACTGCAGCCCCCGGTTTTTATTCTTAAAAAACTACAATCTATTTTTATTGACTTATTTTGGGGGGGAAAGCACTGGCTCAAACCTGGTGTGTTAAACCTACCTGTTGCTGAAGGCGGACAGGGCCTGATCGCCATTACCAGCAAAGTGATGGCTTTTCGCCTCCTGTCGCTTCGTCGGCTGTTGTATATGGACGTCTCGTGGAAGGCCTTGGCTCACTGCCTGCTTCGGCAGGCAGGGAAACTCGGCTACGATCAGGAACTGTTCCTCATTGACACCAAGCAAGTGGATATTGCATCAGTCCCCCTGTTCTACAGGAGTGTGCTGGAGGCATGGCAGGCGGTTACCGTGCGCCGTGATAACCATAACTACTCCGTTGAAATGTTTTTAAACGAGCCAATCTTTTTAAACCCCATTTTTGAAGGGGTCTGCAGTGATCGTACCTTTATACAAAAGTTTATTGATGTTGGATGCACCAAGGTTAAAGATTTTAGAACCCCTTCTCCTTACAAGTGGAAACCAGCTGCTGACGTTGCTGTAGCCACTGGAGTTAGGTCCATTCGGGCCATTGGGAGGATTTTTTCTGTGATTCTGCGCTTTTTCAAGCAAAGCAGGCTAAAATGGGCTCCAAAGGTGGAAGCTGGCCCTCTCTCATCCCACCATCCTTTTCCAGAGCTTTTGCTTCATTTCCAATGTCTCACCTCCTTTCATTTGATGGGGAAATCTTCTGTTTATTGTATGTGTATTAAAACCCTTGTTCCCGATAGACCCGCAGAATTGTGTCCCTTCTGCGGTGCCACAGAAACCATTTTTCACATTTTTATCGATTGCTCTAGGTTGGCACCCCTTTTTACAGTTTTATCACGCGTTATCCAGGGGCTAGGCCTAACTTTTACTCATTGTGTTTTTATTTTCGGTTTTAGCATTTCCCACCAGTGTAAAGATGAGTGCCTTTAGCCAACTATTTGTCCTCTGAAGCAAAGCTTCCAATGTACCTGTTAAGGAAACACAAAATGCAAAATGTTTGTGATTCTGTTTTTGTTTCTGATGTTGTTCACCTTTTTAAAAACTTGGTGACATCACGTGTACACGTTGAATTTAAATCCAGTGATTGTACACTGTTTTCGCAGCGGTGGTGTGTGAAAGCATCTTGATGTGAACTTGTTGATGGTGTTCTTACATTGAATTTATAATTTACCTTTTTTGACCTTGCACAGTCACCTGCCTGTATTTGTTTGATTTACCTTGTACACAACGATTCCCAGCAATAAAGAGGAACAAAATGTCAAATGTCTCTCTCTCTCTCTCTCGCTCCCTCTCTCGCGCCACCTATCGGCTGTCGGTGCGGTGCGCTGGGTGCGGTGTCATGGCGTCTGTTCGTGTCTTGGCATTGTAGCTCCGTGCTCGTGGTTTGTATCTTTACCCTCCCCTTACCTTTTCTCACCTTTGTTCCGTCTTTTGTGTGTCACCCTTCCACGTTATCATCCCTCCCCCCCTCTTGAGAGTGAGAAAGTGAGAGAGCACACGTGGTGAGACCGGTAAAGGTTCCCCCTTAGGGCGGTTCCATCTTCGGGGTTTTTTCGCCTCGTGTTACAAATCATAATACTTTTTCCGTTTCTTTTTTCGAAAATATTTTTATTTTTCGTTTGTTTACTGGAGCTTTTTGGCTTCATTAACCTTTTATACATTTAGCCTTTGTTTAAACGTGCAAACGATGGCGGATAGCTCTCGTTACACGTCTCTTGAAGCGCTAACCCGGAAGCATGGGTTAGTTTGCTCACCTCCGTCGGGAATCGATGTGGAGGCCATTATCCTTGCGGTCGGAGAGTTAATCGGTTTGGATAATGTAAAAGCGGCTTCTCGCATGAATAAACGCGTGGTAATCTTTGTTTCCACAGTACCAATGGTTGCTCAAATAGTCGAGCACGGGCTCTTCTTTGCTCCCGACGTGTTTGTTCAGGTATGTCCACTCGACACGCCGGCAGTTCGGGTTTCTCTCTCTAACGCTCCTCCGTTCCTTAAGAACAAAGACCTGGTTACTGAACTAAACAAACTTGGTTCTGTCGTCTCTTCAGTTACAATGGTTCCTGTACGAGGAAAAAATAACCGTTTAAAACACGTCATGTCCTTTCGTCGTTTTGTTTATATGATTTTACCGCGTGGTGTAACCTCTTTAAATGCGGTATTGCCTTTCAAGGTCGAAGGTCACACTTATCGGGTCTTTGTCTCCACAGAGTCTCTAGTTTGTTTTGAGTGTGGTCAATATGGTCATTTAAAGGACTCGTGCCCGAAAAAGTCCACAGATAGAGTCACTAGCCTGAATGGTGATGAACAGCAGGGCTCTACTGAGATCGTTGTCGATGATGTAAACAATATGGGTGGTGCTGATGCAGACCCCATTGTAGACAAACAGAGAACCAGGAAAAGAACCCTCCCACCTTCTAGCGACCTCAACGAGCCTGATAATAAGGTCTTGGCCTGTCCTCCAACCTACGCTCAAGTGGTTAGTGAAGGTTATGGTGGAGCGCGACCTCCTCCTCAGCAGTTTCCTCTAGTTGAGGAAATTCCTCAACCTCCCCCGCCTTCAGAATACTCTGAGGGTAATGTGATAAATGCTGAAAATGTATGTGTTGGCCAGACAGCACCTGAGTCTCTCCAGTGTTCTGAGGGTAAACCTCCATGTGAGGTTGAGCCTCCATGTGTGTCCCCTGCTGAAGCTTGTGTTGATTGTGCCACCCCTCCCTCTGTGGGGAGTGGTGAGTGTGTTGAAACTAGTGATCTGTCTGTGGAATCCTCCATTGAGGCAGCTGAGCCTTGTCAAGCTCATGGTCAGCAGGGTGATAGTGCTGAAGTCTCAGATTTTCGTGTCGATGAGCCCGTTGCCTCGGCAATGGACTCTCAATGCAATGATTGTGACTCTGATGGGGGTTCTTCCGTTGCCTCACTGAGTGATGGTGAGGCCGACTTCTCATCGGAGCATGTCTCTGGAGGCTCTGTCCCTCCTGCTGAAATCGTGGATTTCCTTCAAAAAACCTACCGTAAAAAGCGCGTGAAAATCTGCGATTTCTTCGTTGATACTCACGCCTTCATTAGTGGGGCTCAGGAAGTTGTACAACAATCTGCGGCCCTTCATATTTCTGATCAATCACTGAAAAGACTGAAGAGGTACCTTGTCACAGCAAGGAAAGAATTAAACCTGTAATGGCTGTGTTGCTGCCTATGTTTCTATGAACATAGCAAGCTTGAACATTAATGGTGGGCGCAGTCAGCTGCGTCGGTCCCAAACTGTGCAATTAGCCAGGAGGGAAAAGATTGATGTACTTTTATTGCAAGAAACTCGTGCCACTGCAGACTGCATGGCTGATTGGCAGCAACAGCTGATTGGCACTTGGTTTTTTAGTAATACAGATTCTGTGAGTGCGGGTATTGCTTTTTTTGTCAGTTCACGTTTGTCTGTCTCCCCCCCCATCTTTAAGGAAATCGTACCAGGCTATCTAGCCTCTGTAGAGCTTGCATACAATCAGCAACGATTTATGTTTGTTAACGTCTATGCTCCAAGCGATAGCACAGATAGAGGAACTTTTTTTAATCAGTCCTTTAATTTCCTGAGACACCTCTCTTCTGATACGTTGTTGTGCTTAGGGGGTGACTTTAACTGTACTGTAAACCCAACTTTAGATAGGAACAGTGCAGAGCCACATCCAGCTTCAAGTAGGCCTCTTTCCAGTATAATTTTGCGGCATGACCTCAACGATGTATGGCGGCAACAACACCCAAACCTGCAGCAATTTAGCTGGTGTCGGGTTTTACTAAATCATCTTTCACTTGCTCGTCTTGATAAATTTTATATTCCTAACTCTGCTGTCAACCTTGTGACATATACGGCTATTGTCCCTTCAGGCTTCTCTGATCATTCTTTGGTAAAACTGTGCTTTTCTTTTCCTCGTTTCAAACGCCGCACCCTGTATTGGTCCTTTAACACCTCACTTCTGAGCGATCCTTTCTTTAAATCATCCTTTGTGGTTTTTTGGGACAAGGTTGTGGATTTCCAACATCGTTTCCTAAATCTCTGTCAGTGGTGGGACTATGCTAAAGCGCAGATCCGTGTTTTCTGTCAGCAATACAAAACCAATTGCTCTCAAAGTAAACAATTATGTATTGATGCCTTGAAACAAGAAATTCTACGATTGCAGGAAGGTGCTGAGGTCCTCAGTGATGAAAGACGGTGTCAACTCCTCTTTGAAAAACAAACTCTGCTTAAGAAATTAATTCAAGAAAATGGTATTGGTGCCTTAGTCAGGCTGAGAGTGAATGGTTTACTGTCGTCAGACACATGTTGTAAAGATTTCTTTAAGTTTGAGAAGACGACGAAGGCGAGCCAGCAAATGCTTAGTCTTCGGGCTAGTGATGGGCATATTCTTAGTGATAATACGGCGATTGTTCATTTTGTTCGGTCTTATTTTGAGAATGTGTTTTCCTTTAAGCCCAATGATGTGCCTGCAATGCAGAATATTACGACCAATTTACCGCAGATAGATGAGCATCAACGGCATGTCTTGGATGAGAACATTACTCTCGGTGAACTTAAAACTGCGCTCGATGGCCTTGCTGATCATAAGGCTCCTGGTTTTGATGGGCTACCAGCTGAATTTTATAAAACCTTTTGGGACATGCTTGGTCCTGCTTTGCACTCAGTGTTTTTATACAGTCTGCGTGAGGGATTGTTACCCCTTAGTTGTCGGCGTGCAGTTGTTTGCCTTATCCCTAAGAAAAATGACCTGCAATTGATACAGAACTGGCGTCCAATCTCTCTTCTCTGCACAGATTACAAGATTTTTGCCAAAACGCTAGCTAACCGTGTAAAGACTGTTCTAAGCACAGTTATACATCAGGATCAATCGTACTGTGTTATGCACAGATCTATGCACGATAACATTTTTTTGGTACGAGACCTGTGGGATGTGTGTGCATTTCAACAACAACATACCGGTCTCTTTTTTATTGACCAAGAAAAGGCTTTTGACTCTGTTAATCATGAGTATTTGTTTCACATTTTAAAGCAATTTGGTTTTGGGGCATCCTTTATTTCATATGTATCCTTATTGTATAATCACATTTTTAGCTTGATCAAAATCAATGATGGTCTCTGTTCACCTTTGCGGATTGGGAGGGGAATTCGGCAAGGCTGTCCCTTATCTGGAATATTGTACTCTCTTTGCATTGAGCCCCTTTTGATTCGTTTACGATCTTCTCTTATGGGATTTTCAGTGACTCCCTCAGAAAATCCCGTTATCATTTCGGCCTATGCTGATGATGTATGTGTTGCTGTTCGCAGCAGTAATGACATTGCTCTGCTATTTGAGTGCCTACGGGTTTACTCTCAAGCATGTACAACGCAAATTAATTGGTCGAAATGCAAAGCAGTTTGGGTCGGCGGTACGCCACCTTCTGCCCTTCCAATTCTCCCTATGAATTTGACATGGGAAAAAGAAGGTGTGAAATACCTCGGTGTTTACCTTGGAACCCCAGGCTTTGTCAAAAGGAATTGGGATGGTTTGCTCCACAAAATCAGCAACAAATTAAACAGATGGAGAGGAATTTTGTCGACCTTGTCTTTCCGAGGTCGTGCCCTGGTCATTAACAACCTGGTGGCCCCTCTCTTATGGCATAAAATGATTGCCTTGCAGCCACCTGCAACGTTGGTGTCGTCAATCCAAAAATGTTTACTTGACTTCTTTTGGGATGGCAAACACTGGCTAAAGCCAGAGACTATTTGCCTCCCACTGGCAGAAGGAGGTCATGGGCTTGTGGACATTCTTTGTTGGGTGATGGCCTTCCGAGTCTCCACAGCTCGTCGTTTTATATTTCTGGAGGCCTTGCCCTGGAAATCGACTGCAAACTGTATACTAAAACAAGCCGGCATGCTTGGGTACAATTGTGAACTCTTCTTCATGGAGCTGCAACATGTCGATGCTTCGCTGCTCCCTGACTTTTACCAAGATGTCTTGAACGTCTGGCGGTCCATTTCAATAACTCGCCAAATGGAGACAGACAACAGTGAAAGGTTCCTCCGGGAACCCCTTTTCTACAATGCCCTCTTTCCTGCTATTCCTCGCTCACGTGCCTTTGTGCAACGTTTTGTGAGTGCTGGCGTGAAAACGACTCGGGACCTTCGTGACTGTAACAGGAACAGTTGGTTCTCCGCAGGACATCTTCAAGTAAGAACTGGCATCAGATCTTTGAGGAGCGTAGCCAAGGTCCTACAGGAAATCCTGTGTGTTTTTAGGCACCTGGGCCTGAGCTCAACTGCCAACATTGGTGACCACCATACACCACCACAGATCTGTGCTAGCTCTAGCCTGCCAGCTGATAGCGCCACAACATCTATCTTGCTATCCTCATCACCACTTTCCAGCAAGGATAAAAAGAGACTGTATCGTTTGTGTATCTCAGTTCGGTTTCCCTCGTTACAGCCTCTTTCTTTTGGGGCTCGATGGAAAGAGAAACTGCCTTCTGGGTCTCCCTCCCATCCGCAATGGTCTGCAATGTATGTTTCACCGATTGTTAAAAGGACTGGTGATATTGCTTGGAGACTCGCCCATATGGTGTTGCCCTCCAATGTTTTATTACATCGTTTTAATGAGGATAATTCAGTGGAATGCCCCTTTTGTATGATTTCTGAAGACCTTTTCCATGCTTACGTAGATTGTGCAAGACTCTTTCCCTTCTTTGGTTTTTTATCAACTTTTTTTAATCGTATGAACTTTTCTTTTTCTACACGTGTTTTTATCTTTGGAACACCACTTAGTTATAAAAAACGCTCTGAGACTGCTCTTGCTAATTTCTTAATTTCTATTGGAAAATTAGCAATCTACAAAACAAGAAAAGCAAAGCTCCTGGCAAATGCTGATATTTTATGTGATGTGGTAATTGTGTTTAAGGCTCTAGTCATGGCAAGGTTACGCTTGGAATTTTCTTTTTCCCAAATGAAAGATGATTTACAAACCTTTGTGGAAAAATGGTGTGCAAAGGGTGGGTTTTGTAAACTTGATCATGGTTTGTTAAGTTTTTTATTTTAGTGCTTGGTGTTTTTATTGTTGTTGTTTGGCTGCACATGTTTTGAATTGTGGTGACTTTATTATTTGCATGACTTGTATGGTTTTCTTACCTTTATAATAAAAGAGCTTCAAAAGTCAAAGTCTCTCTCTCTCTCTCTCTCTCTCTCTCTCTCGCGCCCCCTGCTGGTCGTTTGCATGCTGGTTGTACTGTCATGGCGTCTGCTTGTGGAGGCCTGTGAGTGTTCTGTGTTGTTGCTCCATTCCCCCCCCCCCCCCCCGTTTCCCCCCCTCTGTGTCCTTGTACCTGTTCGTGGAGTCTTCCTGGTGATTCCCATATACGTTGAGACGGGAGAGAGAGCCGGAGAGCACAGGGTGATCGCTGGTAAGGGTTCGCCGTTTTTGGGCGTCGCCCAATCGGTGTTTGCTCCTTCATCTTAAACCTCTATTTCCTTTTTTTCCTTTCGTTTATCCTTCCTTCAGTTTGTTTTGTTGCCTCCCTTTTCCGAAGTTAGGGAAATCGGAGAGGTCTGATTGCTTCCCATTCCCGGAGTTCGGGTAGGGAAGATTGTATTATATATTCACCCTCCCCGAGTTGGGGAGGGGTTGTAAGTGCAGCTGTTCCAGCATGGCAGCTGCACTATCTCGATTTACGGCCTTTCAGAGCCTGACCCGTAAGCACGGGTTCTTTTGTGTACCTCCGGAATGTGAGGTTAGTGTCGAGGACGTTGTCCTCGCAACCGGTCGTGTTGTCGGGATCGACAAGGTTGTTGCCGCTTCGCGGATGAACAAGCGGATCGTTATTTTTTTGTCCGACGTGGATTGTGTCCCACAAATTGTCGAACAGGGTTTGACAATCGATCCAGATTTATTTGTAATGATTTCCCCACTAGATAGCCCAGCGATAAAAGTCGTGATATCAAATTGCCCCCCATTTGTATCCGACGATGTACTAATTAAAGAGTTGTCCCGATACGGTACCATCGTGTCTCGTATCTCCATGATTCCCTTCGGGTCACGAAACAACGATTTAAGGCACGTGGTTTCATTCCGGCGGCAAGTGTTTATGATTTTAAAAAATTCCCAGAAGGATTTAAACCTTATAATAAAATTAAAACATCAACAGAACGAATATACAGTGTACGTGTCCACCAACGTTCTAAAATGTTTTGGCTGCGGACAATTTGGGCATGTTAAGCATGACTGCCCCCGAAAAGAGAATTCTCCACAAGTGTAACCTCCCCTCCGAACCGGGAATAAGCACCCCCCCCCACCTTCCCACCACCGGTCCAAACCCTTCCACCACTGACCCAAGCCCTCCCACCACCGACCCAAGCCTTCCCACCACCGAACCAAACCTTCCCACCACCGAACCAAGCCCTCCCGCCGCCGAACCAAGCCCTCCCACCACCGACCCGAACCTTCCCACCATCGACCCAAGCCTTACCACCACTGATCCCAATCTGTCCACCACCGACCCAAGCCCTCTTACCACCAATCCAAGCCCCCCCGCCGTACCCCCCTCCCCTCCCCTTGAAACAGGGGCCCCTCCCTCTACTGAAGGATCTAATTGCAGCCATCTCCTGTTAACTATAGATCTCACCCCCCAGGCGACATCGTCCAATCACAGCTTGTTGCCTGCTACAACTGATCCTACCTCTCCTGCCGTGGTAGCCGATGGGATCCCCCTCCCGATGATCACGTCCTCCCTCCCCCCCCCTCCCCCCAAACCCTTGCAATCTCTTCCCACTAACCAGGACGAGTTTCAATTAGTCTGCCCAAAAGGAAAAAGACATCTGCAAACAACAGATGAAAACGGTCATCTCTTTAAAAAACCTACAACTGAAAACCGACAGCCCCTCCTCTCTGGCCTAGATTTGTCCCTCGTCACAGAAAATCGTTTCTCGGTATTGGAGGACATAGATGTGGATGAATCCTCGCCCTTGTCTACTGACCTAGAAACTGATATGGTTGAACCACAAAAATTAGTACCCCCCCCCCCCCTCCTCCCCCTCCCCTGAAGATGGCTCATTTCTCTCCCTCCCCGTCCCCCCCCTCTATGGACTATGCCCCATCCGATAACGTGGAGGGATGTGATGACGGTGAGGAGATAAATGATGAAAACCAGTGTGACACACCATCTGAGCCATCTGATATAGATGACTCTGTTAGTGAATGTGGTAGCCTTAAGGAAGAAGAAATCCCTCCAATCCCTCCCTCCGAGATAAAAAGGTTTCTTAAGGACACATTCCGAAAAAGGAATGTTGTAATAGAAACCTTTTTTCCGGAGCTACCTGATTTTATACATTCCGCTAAACTGATGGTAAAACGGCCCCACGTTTTTAATTTCAATTCCTCCCAACGTCACCGTTTAAAGAAGTGGTTGCAAAAAGCTAAGAATGAACTGCTATCAAAAAATTGAGTGGTGGTCACTCCTCCTTATAGCTGTAATGAGTTTTTCCATTTGTAGCCTGAATATTAACGGAGGATGTAGCTCTGTCCGTAAAGTTCAAGTAAGGGATTTTTTATTACAGAAGAAAGTTGACATTGCCCTCTTACAAGAGACCCATGCCAACGACTGCTGTGTCGCAGAGTGGTGTAGGCTCTTCCCCGGCCTGTCCTTCTTTAGTAACGGTGACTCCCGCAAAGGCGGTGTCGCAATAATTCTTAGCCCCTCCTTTTCGCCTTCATCGCTTAAATTCGACGAAATACACAAGGGATCCCTAGCATCCCTAGAATTCCACTACTATGGAAAATTCTATACTATTTTTAATATCTATGCCCCAAGTACGCCTGTAGCTCGGCGAGTCTTTTTTAATGACCTTGGGACACAACTAACGTCCCTCGACAGTCAAAACGCCCTAAAAAACCAAGACAATCATGTTTGTATTGGTGGAGATTTTAACTGCACCCTCCAACCCCAACTAGACAGGAACAGTGCAGAGCCCCATCCTGCCTCCACAATCCCTCTCACCAAATTTTTAAAACAAATGAATTTGACAGATATATGGCGGGTACAGCACCCATCAATCAGGCAATACACATGGTGTCGATGCATTCAGGGTAATATTGTACTTGCTCGCTTGGACAAGTTTTATATTAATCCTCCACTTGAACGCCTCGTTCTGTCATCCAAAATTTGCCCATCAGGATTCTCGGACCACAGCGCAACATTTCTCAAAATTTCTGCCCCCTGCCCGAAACACAAGAGTGCTTTTTGGAAATTTAATAACAACTTACTTGATGATAGTACCTTTAAGGACATTTTTCCGGAAATTTGGAATATTCTGGTTGCCTCCCAAGGGAATTTCTCAAACCTCAGACAATGGTGGGATAATGCCAAAACGCACATCAGACTGTTCTGCCAACAATATCGTGCGTATGGTGTTCAAGAGGAAAGAAAAACCACAACCTTACTTGAAGATGAAATCCTGGAATTACAGGAACAGCTTCAGGGAACCGCAAGTGTGAGCTACCAGGGAATGAGGCAACAAATCCATGGAAAAACGGCCTTACTGAATTCCATATCCGAAAGGCGAGCACAAAATGCTTTATTGCGCCTGAAGATGAGGTACATACACGACCTTGATGCTCCAACCAAATTCTTCTTCAGCCTTAAAAGGGGGGCCTCTTCGTCAATGATTACACGCTTGCTCCATGATGGGGAACTCCTTTATGAAGATGGCAGAATCAGGGAATGTGCCCGGAAACATTTTAAACAACGGTTTATGCGGCATGACATTAACCAGGATGCAATATCGGAACTTGTTTCTAACCTTCCAACATTGGCGGAGGATCAGAAGCAGCAGTTGGAGGATCCTCTTAGGTTACCTGAGCTCACCGCTGCCTTGAAGGCCTTGGAACCTGATAAAGCCCCTGGACTGGATGGGCTGACAAGTGAATTTTTCCAGTTTTTTGGGGACACCATTGGACCTCACCTACTGCGGGTATTGAATGAATGTTTAGAGGATGGACAACTGCCGTGGAGTTGCCGGAGAGCAGTCACCACCTTAATTCCTAAGAAAGCGGACACTCGACTTATAGAGAACTGGCGTCCTATTTCTGTTTTATGTACGGATTATAAAATTTTAGCCAAAGCCTTGTCTAATCGAATGAAACCTTTTATGAATGTACTAATAGGAGAACATCAATCCTTTTGTATTCCTGGACGTACTATTTTTAATAATATCTTTCTTATCCGTGATACCATTCGGTTTTGTAACAATTTTAATATGAATGTTGGTCTGTTTTTTATTGACCAAGGAAAAGCCTTTGACTGTATTGACCACATGTACCTTTTTAGAGTTTTAGAGAATTTTGGGTTTGGACCTATTTTTATCTCGTACGTTAAACTTTTGTATTGTAATATATCCAGTGTTCTTAAAATTAATCAAGTATTGTGTAGCCCCATTGCTGTACAACGGGGAGTACGGCAAGGTTGCCCGCTATCTGGACTTTTATACTCTCTTGCCATCGAACCTCTTCTGCTCCAGTTACGTACGCACATTTCTGGCTTCACTGGATCAATTCTTACCACACCGCTAAAAGTCTCTGCCTATGCAGATGATGTCTGTATTTATATAAAAAATAGTGCTGACGTCACTGCGGTGGCTCAGGCACTAAAAACATATTGTCAGGCTTGTTCAGGCCAGGTAAACTGGAAGAAGAGTGAAGCCCTTTGGATAGGACCTGGGGATTGCCCGCCAATTGTCCTACCAGGAGGAGTGAACTGGCAGAAAAGTGGCATTAAATACCTCGGTATTTTCCTCGGAAACAACACCTTTGAGCAGCAGAACTGGGTGGGATTACCAGACAAGGTAATGGCAAAACTGGCCCGCTGGAAAGGACTTCTTTTTCAACTTTCGTACCGCGGAAGAACTCTCGTCATTAACAATCTTGTCGCCTCTATGCTATGGCATAAGATGATATGCCTACAACCGCCCGGGAGCCTTCTTATTACACTGCAAAAGAGCATTGTCGACTTTTTCTGGAGCGGGAAACACTGGCTCCAACCCCCCGTGGCATACTTACCACTCACTGAAGGTGGCCAAGGTCTTATTGATATCCGCAGCCGGATTATGGTCTTCCGGCTTCATATCGTACGCCAACTTGTATATGGAGATGAAGCCCTACTCTGGAGGCCTCTGGCTAACTGCATATTACAGCTTACATGCAAACTGGGTTACGACCGAGAACTTTTCTTGATGAACCCTCATCAAATCGATTCATCCTTGCTGCCCACCTTTTACCAAGGGGTGATGAACGCCTGGCAAGCCCTGTCCTTTTCCCGTGAAATGGCAACATACAACATGGAAATGTTGTTGAATGAGCCCCTATGCTACAACCCCTTCCTGGAAAACAGCTTGAATAATAGGGGACTCGTTCAACGCTTTATTGATGCCAAGCTGCTACGAGTGAAAGACCTCATGACAGAGTCTGGGAGCTGCCGGCTGAGTGCTGCCGCTGTGGCACAAAAAACCGGAATAAATCTGTCAGGATCATCTCTCGGTTCCTTCAAGGGATATCCACAACGTATCGTAATACCTGCGAGGAACTTGGCCCTTCCCCCGAGGAAACAGCGGGTGACTTCCCCAAACTCCTAGTCTTCAGCCCGCCACTTAATCTGTCCCCTGGCCTGAACAGCCCTGATGATACTGCATTATCCCTTCCCGCCTTTCCAAAGAAAACTTTGTACAACGCGTACGTTAAAATTTTATACGCAAAAACATTTTCTGAGCACCCGAGGCTTCGATGGCGGGATGTTTTACCCCCAATACCCCCCAATTGCCCCAATTGGCGAAGTTTTTATCTCTTGCCTACTCCAAAGTATGTTGGAGATATTCAATGGAAACTTGTACACTGGATTTTACCTTATAATGTTTTACTGAACCGGTTTTCTACTGCTAACTCTAATCTATGCCCTTTCTGTGCATCCATTGAAACCCTACCGCATATATACCTTGAGTGTGAACGATTGCAACCTCTTTTTACATTCCTTCAGGAACGTTTTGTGAAGCTTGGTTCCCTCTTCAATCACAATGTTTTTATTTATGGTGTTTTAGGACCGTCTTCCCTTAGAAATGTGGTTTTAATGAATTTTTTAATTGGCCAAGCCAAGTTTGCAATTTATAAATCCAGGAAGAAAAAAATGGGAAACGCTTCTGACTCGTCATATGATGTACTGCTCACCTTTAAGGCTCTTGTAAATGCAAGACTAAAGCTAGAGTACCGGTTTTTTAAAATGAACAAGAATTTAACATGTTTTAAAGAAAAGTGGGTTTTTAATGATGTCATATGCACACTTGATGATGATGATTTGATAATAATTTTTCCTTGAGACCATTTTTATTGTGTTTTGTTTCTTTATGACTGAACATTACTGATTTTTTGTACTCTTGTAATAAAAGGAAGAAACAGTCAGTCTCTCTATCTCTATCTCTATCTCTATCTCTCTCTCTCTCTCTCGCCATCTGCTGGCTGTCAGTGCGCTGGGTGCGGTGTCATGGCGTCTGCTCACTTCGTGTCGTGAGTGCTCTGTCTTGGCTGATTGTTCCACCCACCCCCCCCCCCCGCCCCCATTTCGCTCCTTCGTGTCCTTGTTTCTATTTGTAAAGCTTCCTTGTGTTTCCCCTTCTATGTTGAGACGAGAGAGAGAGCCATAGAGCACACTTATTGTGCAGGTTAAGGTAATCGTCGTTCTTGGGCGGTTCCCTGTTGTTTTTTCCCCCGACTTATTTTCTTCACTTCAAACCTTTTTTTCTCGCTTATATTTCCTTAGTTTGTTTTTTTAACGCTCCCTTTCCCTAAGCTGGGAAAGTCGGAGTGCATTACTAACTTCTTCTTCCCGAGCTGGGAGGACGAGGTCGAGCCTCGTGTGTCCAAACATGGCGGCTGCTCATTCGCAGCGATATGCAGCGTTTGAGCAATTATCACGCGAGCATGGCATTGCGTGTTCTCCACTGGAGGGTATTACAGTAGAAGCCATTGTTCTCGCGATCGGGAACATGATCGGGTTTGATGAGGTACGTGCCGCATCGCGTATGAACAAACGGGTTATCGTGTTCGTGTCTGATGTAGAGCACATTGCTCTCATCGTACAACAAGGTTTGTCCCTCGACTCCGGACACTTTGTTATGGTTTATCCCTTGGATACTCCTGCTCAGAAAGTGGTTATTTCAAATGCACCACCATTTCTCGATACCGATACAATCCTTACAGCGCTGCAGCGATATGGGCAATGTGTGTCCCCATTAATAATGCTCCCGTTGGGCTGTAAGGATGAACGTGTCAGTCACGTGATGAGTTTCCGTAGGCAGGTCTTTATGGTTCTCAAAAAGGAATATCCCTCCTTGAATGTTGCTTTAAAATTCACGACAAATGGCCGCGATTACCAGGTATACATCACCACCGACACCCTAAAGTGCTTTGGTTGTGGTGCAGTGGGACATATGAAACGGTTTTGCCGCAATCAGAAGGAACAGCCTAATATGGTCGAAACAGGAAACAATGACTCGCAGATTAATGTTAACGTTTCCTGCTCGACAAATGTGCAGGATAAACCAGGTAAACAAGTGGACACGCCCCCTCCCGTCGAACCAATGGACAGCGCAAATGAGGGGTTTGTTACCGTTTCCAAAGTAAAAAAACGTAAATTGGCTGTAAGAAGTGCGTCACCTTCTGGGAAAAGGCAAATCAGTGAAAACTCCATCACTGGATTTCAATGTGAAAACAGGTTTGCCTTATTGGAGGAAAAGGACACCTCCACTAGTACAAACATCATCAAGGAAAAAGTGGATTCTAACTTTCCAATCCCAGTGAGTGTCGCTGATCCTTCAGACAGTGTCATCTCACACGAGGACGTTCATTGTGCAGCTTCCTCCTGTCAATCGCAAGAGGAGGAAAAGCACTTAAAATCTCCCCCTAAAAAAGGAATAAATGAGGAAAATAAGGGCACAGAGAGAATAAAAGAGGATAATTTAAATCCACTGGAGGAGAGTGACATCCATGAACCGAGCATGGTGGTCATGTCACAAACATGCTCGGAGCCCCCCACCTCGCATCCCGAAGAAGCTTCAAATGTGACTCCGGCACAAAACGTTCCTGAAGAAGTTTACTTTATTGAAACTGAGCAATCATGTGATGTGTGCCAGGAAGCTGAAACACCAATTGATTCCCCATATGAGGAATCTGATGGTGAGGGTCAAGAGGAGTCCTCTCAGATTCTAAAGGCTGTAAACAGCCCTTCGGACGACGAGCTTCAGGACTTTTTTGAGAGATTCCTATCGGAAAAGGAACATTGAACTGAAAGATCATTTCCCCGATCTTCAGGTGTTGATTTTTAAATTGAAGGAAATTGTGCGTAACCCTGACACTCCAAATTTCACTGATGCTCAGAAGCACCGGCTAAGAAAAATGATCGAGAAAGCTTGGCAGGAGCTTCGTAAATGAGGTCCCTATGGGTTTTTTGATCTATTTAGTTATTTATCTTCTTTCTTTTTCCGAAAGAATGAGTGTTAGTTTTGGCAGTCTAAACATTAACGGTGGTGTTAGTTTAGAACGCAAAGTTCAGGTAAAAGATCTGACCCGGCGTTTACACCTGGATGTCTTGTTACTGCAAGAAACGCATGGAGATCTGAATGGCCAAGCCCAATGGAGAAGGCTAATGAAGGGCCAGTGGTTCTTCAGTGATATCAATTGTCTCACTGCTGGAATTGCTTTCTTTGTCTCCTCCTCATTAACACTCACACAAGTTCAATATAATGAAATAATTCCCGGACATCTGGCTTGTCTTCAATTCACTGCCAATAATCAAATCTTTGTTTTTGTAAACATATATGCCCCCTGTAAGAATGCTGAAAGGCAAAACTGCTTTCTTAAGCTAGAGGATCTTCTGAGTACAATTGACTTAAATTGCTCTTTTATAATGAGTGGCGACTTCAACTGCACTCTTGACCCTGCGTTAGATAGAAACAGTGCGGAGCCACATCCTAGATCTGCCAAACCTTTGGAGAAAATCATCAAGACAACGGGATTAATAGATGTCTGGCGTATTCAGCACCCTATGCAACGGCAGTTTACTTGGTGTAGATGTACGTCTCAGATGCACACACTAGCCAGGTTAGACAGAATTTATGTCAATACTGTAATGCTTGACAAGATATTGAAATCTGATATCGTGCCTTCTCTTTTTTCTGATCACCTGGCTGTAACCTTGTCCTTTAAGCTTGCTCTGCAGCAACATGGCAGTCAATATTGGAAGTTCAATGTCATGTTGCTGGAAAATGCTGCTTTTTGTGAAGCTTTCAAAGTGTTTTGGATTAGCCTCAAAGAAAGAAAGAATAATTTTGATAACCCGATATTGTGGTGGGACTACGCAAAGGCACAGATCGCTGTCTTTTGCCAACAGTTTAATTACTTCTCTTCTTTCAGTGTAAAAAGGGAGAGGTTCACACTAGAAAAGGAAATAATGAAGTTGCAAACTGATGTGGCAAATAGCCCCAATAGAACAAATAATAATTTGCTTATGGAAAAGAAGACTCTACTAAACAGCCTTGTCGAATACCAAGCAAAAGGTGCAATGGTCCGTCTACGGATGGATCAGCTATATAATTTAGATGCACCGACCAAATTTTTTTTCCATTTTGATAAAAAGACTACCAATCAAAGGCAAATTGAAACCTTAAAGCTCTCAACTGGTAACACTGTGACGTCACAAGATAATATAAAGAGGGAGGTCTGTCTATAACTTCTTTTCAGACCTGTTTATGGCAAATGATGTTGACGATGGCTCAATAAGTTACTTCACATCTGACTTACCCATGCTAAGTGCTGCTCAAAGGGATCAGCTTGGCTCCTTACTTTCCTTGGAAGAGCTTACACTTTCCCTTGCTTCTTTACCTACGGGTAAATCTCCTGGATTGGACGGCCTCCCAATAGAGTTTTATAAATCCTTTTGGCCCTTATTAGGCCCAGAACTATTGGAGGTCTTTAATAGTTCATTACGTTGTGGTGACTTGCCGATGAGCTGCCGTAGAGCAGTCATTAGTCTATTACCCAAGAAAGGAGACCCTCAGCTCATTGATAATTGGCGTCCAATCTCTCTTCTAACTTCAGATTATAAAATATTTTCTAAAGTTCTAGCTCCGCCCCACTCCTGGAGTCGTTGATTCAAAGTGATCAGTCTTTCTGTATCCCTAACCGACAGATACACGATAACATTTTTTTATTAAGAGATCTTTGGGATGTGTGTAAAATAAAAAATGACAATCTTGGTTTGATTGTGCTTGACCAAGAGAAGGCTTTTGACCGTGTAAGTCATGTATATCTTTTCAAGGTGCTAGAGTGTTTTGGATTTGGTCCTGTTTTTCTTTCCATGGTAAAACTGCTCTATAATGGCATTTCCTCAATACTCAGAGTAAACTCTGAGCTAACTTCACCTGTAAAGGTTGGAAGGGGTATCCGTCAGGGATGTCCTTTATCTGGTATTCTGTACTCTTTAACTATTGAGCCTCTTTTAATCAAAGTCCGCAGCATCTTAACCGGGTGCAGAAATTTGCTCACAAGGCCTGTGAAAGTCTCTGCATATGCTGACGATATTTGCGTCATCGTACATAATAGTGATGAGATCAAGTAACTGGTGGATTGCTTGGACTATTATGGTTCAGCTTCTTCAGCTTTGGTAAACTGGAACAAGTGCCAGGCGATGTGGATGGGCCCATGCCAGCGCCCTATGCCTGTCCTCCCGAAACACCTCACCTGGTCCCTCAACGGAATGAAGTACCTTGGTGTTTACATCGGTGATGAAGCAACACAAGCGAAAAATTGGGAGGGTCTCGCTGACTCTCTCGAACAAAAGCTGCGGAAATGGAAAGGTTTGCTGGCTTTGCTTTCATACCGGGGACGAGTCCTGGTCATAAACAACCTAGCAGCATCTATACTGTGGCACAGAATCAAAGCCATTCCACCTCCTGAACGCTTTCTGCTGAATATACAGAAGACAATAATAAACTTCTTCTGGAGTGGAAAACATTGGCTTCGTCCAGAGATCTTGAATCTTCCCTTAGAGGAAGGCGGGCATGGTCTTGTGGACATCGTATGCAGGGCTATGGCATTTGGCATCGCCTCAATCTGGCGGCTTCTCTATGGTCCATCAGACCTAGCCTGGAGGTCCACTGCTCTCCTCCTCCTCCGTCAAGCCGGCATGCTAGACTATTCATTTGGTCTATTCCTAATGAACATGAAATGTATTGATCTGTCCTTGCTTCCACCATTTTACAATATAATTTTGAATGCTTGGCGTGTTTTCATGGTCGACCGTGATTATGCTTCCTACACCCAAGAG